>NW_015387146.1:0-70951 GCF_001527695.2 Protobothrops mucrosquamatus
TGCAGAATTACACATCTCAGAGGATATAAGCCTGGCCAGAATGTTTCTATATAGGTAGTCCTTGACTTACGACCACAGTTGAGCCCAACATTTCCATTGCCAAGCCAGACAGTTGTTAAGTGAGTTTTGCCCCATTTTATGACCATTCTTACCACAGTAGTTAAGTGAATCACTGCAGTTGTTAATTAGTAACACGGTTGTTAAGTGAATCTGGATGCCCCATTGACTTTGCTTGTCAGAAGGTTGCGAAAGGGGATCCCAGGATCCAGGGACACTGCCATAAATATGAGTCAGTTGCCAAGTGTCTAAATTTTGATCATGTGACCATGGGGATGCAGCACAGGTTGTAAGTATGAAAACAGTCATAGGTCACATTTTTCAGTGCTGTTGTAACTTCAAACAGTCACTAAATGAATAGCTGTAAGTCAGTGTAATAATTCAAGACAAACAGCTACTGCTTTAAAAAAAGACAGGTGCAGGGGGGGCAATGAGATAAACTGAACAATTTTACCATCTCACCCCTGGATTTGGGTCAGATTACAATATCCTGATACTAGTGCAGGGGTAGGCAACCTTGGCTCTTTTATGACTCGTGGACTTCAACTCCCAGAATTCCTGAGCCGACTCTGGGAGTTGAAGTCCACGAGTCATAAAAGAGCCAAGGTTGCCTACCCCTATACTAGTGAATCAAATATAAAAGTTTCAGATATCTGCTTTTGAATACTTTCTACTATGAACATACTTGGCGGGATGATTCTCTTTACCAATATCCAATTACATCCTGGTTATGCAGCCTACAACCCACAGGAGTCAGTGGTCTGTCAGTTATACCTCAGACGCCACCCAATTTTGGTAGGTACATTTTTTGACCTCTACTTTATTGGAAAACGTAATAGTTTCCATTTGTTTTGCCCCAAATGCATTATCCCACTGGAGATTCTGAAATTCCACCATGAAAGCCAGGAACTGGGACTATAACAATGCTGAAGAAGTGATAAACAGGCAAAACAAGTAACAATCTACAAATGAATAAAACTTGCAGGAGGCTCATTGTCAGATACTCTTAGCTATCCCGTATATTAAGACACAATATTTAGTTGAGAATCATTCTATCCCACATGTTAAGTTTCAATATTTAGTTGAGAATGACATAGAACAGTGTTTCTCAACCTTGGTGGACTTCAACTCCCAGAATTCCCCATGCTTTGGGTCTATAGCAGTGTTTCTCAATCTTAGCCACTTTAAGGTTGGTGGACTTCAGTGCTCAGAATTTGGCAGCCATCTTGTTTTGGGTTTAGAATGGTTTTTCTCAACCTTGACCACTGTGTGGACTTCAACTCCCAGAATTCTCTAGCCAGCAGAATTCTATTGGCCTATTGAAGTTCACTTTTAATTGGCAAGGTGGAGGATATCATCAGAGAGCTGTTTTCGGTCCTTGGATATGGGAACTGAATATGTTTAACTATACATAGGGAAGAAGATACTTCGTTCCTGCCACATGGACATAGAATACTTAGACTTCAGTAAGACATTTGATAAAGTAGACCACAACCTATTCCTTGGTAAGCTAGAAAAAGGTGGAACAGACAACATCACCACTAGATGGATCTATAGCTGGCTGACAAACTGTACTCAATGAGTAGTCCTCAATGGCACTACATCCACATGGAGAGAATTAAGCAGTGGGGTACCACAAGGTTCTATCTTAAGCCCAGTACTCTTCAACATCTTCATAAATGACTTAGATGAGGGAATTGAAGGGGAACTCATCACATTTGAGCAACGAAGATGATCAAAGGCCTGGAGACTAAAACATACGAAGAACAGCTACAGGACTTGGGTTTGGCTAGTCTAAAGAAAAGAAGAAATAAGGGAGACAGTAATAGCAGTATTCCAGTATTTGAGCGGCTGCCACAAAGAAGAGAGTGTCACATTATTCACCAAAGTACCAGAGGTCAGGACAAGAAACAATGGTTGGAAACTGACCAAAGAGAGAAGCAACGTGGAATTAAGGAAAAACTTCCTGACAGTGAGGACAATCAACCAGTAGAATAGCTTGCTTCCAGAAATCGTGGGCGCTCCATCACTGGAGATTTTTAAGAAGAGACTAGACAATCACCTGTCTGAGATGGTATAGGTTCTCCTGCTTGAGCAGAGGGCTGGATTATAAGACCTCCAAGGTCCCTTCCAGCTCTATTCTATTCTATTCTATTCTATTCTATTCTATTCTATTCTATTCTATTCTGTTCTGTTCTGTTCTGTTCTGTTCTGTTCTGTTCTGTTCTGTTCTATTCTAATCATACATATAAGAGTGTGAAAAATAGACTTATTGTCAGGCATGAAAGGTAAGGACAATATGTAAAGTTCCAATTAAACTAATTTATTATTGCTCATTCCTATGCATAGGAATCTATCTAACTAATGATTAGTGCTATTTTAGCACTAGATAAGGGTCAATGAAATTCAAGAGGGACTTAGTTTGTTTGTAGCTACATAGAGATTCTAGGCTGATTCCTCTTTTGACTCCACCTCCAGGCTCTGCCACTCCTTCTCCTATATTTATGAGATGGGCTCAAGACAAACATTCTATAAGATTCTTAGGCTGAGAGATAGCAAGTACCCCATGAGTTTAACCCAGTGTTTCTCAAGTTCCAGATGTGTGGACTTCAACTCCTGGAATTCCACAGCCAGCAAGTTTCAGTCCATTCATCTGAAATTTGCCTACGTTGAGAAGCACTGCTTTAACCACAGAAAGGGCATTTCTCCCATATGTCATTTCTTACTAAATCATGTCAGACTATTTAGGCAATCTATGAAATGTTGTATCAGGGTTGTTTAAAAAACCAGAACATAAGACATCAGGTAGGACAAAGATCAGCCTTGAAGATGTGATTTGACAGCAAGTTCAAAAAACCACCAAATTGTATCATGTTTCTAAACTGAGCTGCTGAATTTGAAGCATCTGAATTTGAAACAGTTTTAATGAGATAATGATTTGATGGCATTTGGGGGCATGTCAGACACCGATCACATTGTAGCAATTACTCCTTCTAAACCTGGACAGATCTGAAAAGATGGAGTTATGTAGTGTAATGGCACTAGCAGGCAATAGAAGTTATCACCTCATTAAATCCTATACCTTTGCAGGATCAGATATGCTTTTATTTTATTTCTCTGCACTATTTGCATATGTGCATGTTTATGAGTATGTATGTTATATGTCTTTCTCCCTGTAATAAGCAGAAAGATCGTTTGTAGAGAAGCTGAAAAAGACAATTTATTCAGTTGCTCTTTTTGACTTGTTCATTCTTGTGCATGAGCTTCTCTGCCTTTCTATAAATCCATATGTTATTAATCCTTACATAGTCCCCTGTCTCTCTGATGTCTGGCCTCAGCTCCCCATTAATTTCTCTTCATTTCCTTCTACTTTGACCCCACAAGAGACAGGCTCACACTTTCCTGGCCTTCTGGAAAGGAGTCAAAACAGGGCTCTGTGGCTTTGCCTGGGGAGCCCAGAGGAGCACACAGCCATGGGGCTGGTTAGTGCTCTGAAAACTCTTCCTTCGCTTTTTAATTAATTCTAACAGTTTTAATTAATTCTAACAGTGTTTTATCATACTTGCTTCTATTTTTTTTTAAAAAAAATATATATACTGTTTTTATATTTTGATATTTTGTTCTACGCCAGAGCTGGGGAACCATGGCCCTTTATGACATGTGGACTTCAACTCCCAGAATTCCTGAGCCAGCCATGCTGGCTCAGGAATTCTGGAAGTTGAAGTCCAGAAGTCATAAAAGGGCCATCGTTCTCCATCCCTGTTCTACACACTCCAGAATCCCTCTCTGAGGGAGATAGGCAGTTCAAAACTGTAAGAAATAAATAAATATTCTCAAGAGCAAAGCAAAAGCAATTCCTTTGCTACTTATCTATCTGGCTCAACTGAATAAATACTGTCAAAGTCACTCTCGGATAGTGTGTCTGATGTTAGACTGCTAGACATAGAACTCAGCTTCTCTTTATAATAGTGGTCATACACCGCTCAGAGTTGTGTTCTTTTAAAGAATGGACCATCCAGTCCAGAATGAAGTCTTGGGTCAAAATGATACACTCAGGGCAAAATTTAATCTCTTCACAATGATCGGGAGAATTAAGATTTTAAGATAATTTCTTAGGTTTTGCATGTTGCAAATTAATGTTTTACTTTTTTCTAGGAATAAAGAGGGAAGGCTAATGTTAAATCTAGCTTATTTTTACTGCTTAAGCTTCTCTTGAATCAAATCTTATATTTGACTTGTGTATGAAAGAGAATGGCAGTCTTAATACATTAAGTGAATGGGAGAAAAGGATAACACAATGGAATTCTTCCCATTTTTTAAATTTATTATTATTTTGTTTATGTAGTTATTATCTTTGCCTAGTTTTCCCAAGATTACCTCTGTGGCTATATACAATTATCATCACCTACCCAACCCCCCAAAAAAAAAGTTGCTTCCAAAGGCAATTTATAAATCTTCCAAACAGGCATTTAATAGTGATTGGAGACCTTTCATAATACCAAGGTTGTCGTAAGGTGAACTCTTTCAACATGATCCTTCCAGGAAGTTCCATACTTGTGTTGCTGACAATATTCTCTTTCAGACAGTGGAAGACGTTCCAAGAGGATTAACTATATTTGATTTAATACCCATCAAGATATAAGGCATAACTTGAGAAAATTAAACAGAAATGTTGGGAATAGTGGCCATGTTATACTGAATTTGGTCACCTAGTGGTGAGATGGCTAGCAAACAAATTTAGATAATATAGATCAGACATGTCAAACTTGTGACGTCATGTGACGTCGCGCAAAGTATCGGAGCTTTTTCGCCATTGCCGGCAATGGGGTGGGCGTGGTTTCCTGATGACGCATCCAGTCCACAGGCCGGCAGTTTGACACCCCTGATATAGATAGATGATAGATGATAGATAGATTAGATAGATAGACAGACAGACAGACAGACAGACAGACAGACAGACAGACAGACAGACAGACAGACAGACAGACAGACAGACAGACAGACAGACAGACAGACAGACAGACAGATAGATAGATAGATAGATAGATAGATAGATAGATAGATAGATTTCCTGGTTCCAAAAGAAGGGAAAACTGGGTGTCATCAAAGCCTGGTCTCTAAAAAATGTCAGGGCAATGTTAAGGAAGTTTCTGCTAAGTAAAAATGAATTGGAAAAAGATTTCAAAAGAAGTTGGAATTCCTCAACAAGGTACTAAATGAAAAATGGCAAATATTTTCAGACCCAAAATGGACAAGCAAACATATTGCAAGTGGAAACAGGGACAGTTGAGCAAGGAAGCATTTCTGGCAAGCGACAGTAATAGAACTGGCATCAAGTTAATGAACAATGCTAAGAACAGTAACTAGGGTTTCTTGGGGGTTTTTTTAAATAAAGGAACAGGAAAGAAGTATGTCAGGTGGTTAATAAAAATGGGGAAAGGCTGACAGATATCCAGTGTTTATCTGTGGTTCCTCATAAACCCAGAGAGAGATATCAAGCCAAGTGCCCCAAAATACAGTATTCAGCCCAGTTCTCTTCAGCATTTTTAATTAGTAATTTGATGAAGACGTGGAAGGCATTTGAACAAGCCTGGAAGATAAATGTAATGAATGACAGAGCTAATGACTTTTTTTTCTTTTGGTAAATATCAGTGACAGGACAAATATAATTAAGTAACATCTCATTGTGGATCTCTTAGTAAGGCATAATCTGTTGCAATTAAACAGAAATAAAATAATGTAGGAAAATATTGCATTATTCTAGTTTAATTCAAAAGTAATTTTTTTGTTCTATATATGGATCATGTTTTTTTTATTTTGAAACAAAATTCCCCAAAGGAATCAATGATGAATACCTAAATCAAATTTTATTATTAACTTGTCTATTTTTTTCTCACAAAATAGAAACAAACACAAAAATATCCAAGGCAGTCTAAACTACAACCTTACACATTTTAGCTGGAAAAAGCCCCATTTTACATATACATGTACATATACATATACATCATATACATATACATATATGTATACGTATATGTATACGTACACGTACACAAACATACAGTATACATATACATATACAAAGTGGGGCTTTTTACCAGCTAAAATGTGTAAGGTTGTAGTTTAGACTGTCTTAAATATGCATGTAAATGTACATGTGCCTGTACATGTATTTTTGTGTGTGTATATTGGAGGCAGATTGCTGTAATGGTCAAGGCATCAGTCTACAAACCAGGAGACTGTGAGTTGTGGTCCTGCTTCAGGTACAAAGCCAGATGGGTGACCTTGAGCCAGTCACTTTGTCTCAGCCCTAGGAATGAGGCAATGAAAAACCATTTCTGAAAAACCTTGCCTATGAAAATGGCAGTCTATTTGTACATGTTTGAACGGAAGATATACATATACTAATGATAGTAAATTAATATTAAAATCCCCCACTGAGAGATAGCTAGGGAGAAAGTAATTAAATCTAACTATGTATACACATACACACAGATACAAGAGGAGAAATATAAAGACATTGAAAATCTATTACGCAAAGTTGTTTTTCAGATTTTTTACATAAAATGAAAACATACGAAGTGATCACCAGCAACATTCTTTCAATAAGACATTCTGAGAAGATGCTATCCAGAGGAGAGGAGGAACTAGACAGAAACAGACCTGCACGTCGGACTTCAGAACAATGGATTTTGATGAACGCTGAGGGAAAGAAGGTTGGATCTTATTATCTGAAATCCTAAAAGAGAAAGATGCCCTGGAAGGATAGGAAATTCTGTGAACTAAGATACTGAAGGCACAATCACAAAAAATATCACGTTAAAAAAAAGGGGGAAAATGGGAAAAATTAAAAAAAGTCCAGCATGGATAGATGCCAATTTCTTTAAAATGCTGATGAGAAAAAGGACCATCTACAGAAAAAGGAAGAAGAATACAAGACCATCTACAGAAAGGTAGAAAGTAGCACGGCTTTGATTGTGCTGCTGAGCTTTATGTGAGGGACTCTTTTGAAGTTCTATGTTACCTTAATATATTACCAACTGATTTAACAAAAAGAATGCTGGAAAAACATGGCTTTGTAAGAATGTATATATTAGGCCAAATGCATACATTTCAAGTTATGCAAGGGAATAGATTTATGGATATTCATACAAAGCTAAAAAAAATGACAGACTGTTGCAGAATAGAACTGAGAAGAATAGGAACTAGAAGATTTGCCTCTCTCAACAACTCTAGGTTTCAACCCAGTTAGCTGTCACAAATATCAATTACTTTAGCTCTCATTTGAATCCTTCTTTCCCCTGTAATGATTGTCTAAACCAATTACACTTAATCCTTAAGGGTAGCAGTCTTAAATTCAATAATTTCATACAATAAGGTCTGAAGTAAAACTCAGGGAGAATGCAAATGTTGTATTCCAACAGAAATAGCTGAAGCCTACCTCAGGTCAACTAGGAAGTCAGGAAGAGTTGTCCTAGGAAGACAAAGGCAGGATGATGACTTTTCAAAGTGAGCAAACTCACAAACCAAAAGTAGATAGAGAGATAAAACTGGAATACAGAATAAATTTGCAACTATATACCACACATTTTTAGCAATGAGAATCATAGTAAGATAATTTGATGATAATGGGTCTGAAGGCTAAATTGTAGGATGAACAGGTAAGGAAGCTAGGTATGTTTACAGGATCCAATCTGGATCAGTCACTGGGATAAAAGGTTTAGTCTTCCAAGTAGAGAGAAGTTCCCTATGGATGGCCTCCAGCACAGGTCCAAAAGCTCAGAAGATTAAATCTCTGGTCCCAGTGACCAACCCAGATTGGATCCTGCAACACCATCCTGGGACACATATAATTGTTTTCATTCATAGGTATGTTTATCCTAAGGAAGAGAAAGCTTAGAGGAGACATGATAGCCATCTTCCAATACTTGAAGGGCTGTCACAGGGAAGAAGGCATCAATTTATTCTCCAAATCACCTGAGGGCAGGACAAAAAGCAATGGGTAGAAGCTAATCAGATGGATCTCCAACTTGGAACTAAGGAGGAATTTCCTGACAGTGGCAACAATAAATGGAACAGCTTGCATCCCAAAATTGTGGGTGCTCTATCACTGGAGGTTTTCAAGAAAAAATTAGACAACAATTTGTCTAGGTGGATATAAGGACTCCTGCCTTGAGCAGGAGGTTAGACTAGAACACCTCCAAGGTCCCATCTAGTCCTATGAGTTTATAATTTATATTCTATGTTAATTGGTATTGAGATACATGTACCTCCAGTTCTGACCATTTTATCCCTGATGCAGTGATCAGTATGTACTCATACATGTGTGACTCCCCTGTACTGTTCTGTACATAATGTGCAATAGGGCAATGTCTGAACCTAGTTCTGGAAGGACTAATATGTGATTATTTCGAGACATTATTTTAATTTAGTCTGCATTAATATTTTCTTGGCATTTCTGAGTGCAAGTCTTTTATATATTTTACTCTGACCTTAGGTGAAAAGAATAATCAGCAGATTGAAGGTGGGATAAAAATTTTATGAATCCTTTAGTGAAGTCATTGGAAGGTCTGCCATCCTTCAGTGGAAGAAAGACTCAGCTCTGAATATGCAAGCAAGGCTCTCCAATCTAAAATGGATGGGAATCTGGGGAAATGTGGTCCATAAATTCAGCCAGCCCCAGGTTGCTTCATCTTGCACAAGCAGTATTTATGCAGCAAATATCCATTGATCTTTCTGACCTTGGCAGCAATTATTTTTCTGTAGAACCAGCTGTTCTTGAACAATTCATGCAATTCATATTCACTTTTCTTCCATCATAAATAATATGAGCAACATAAAAAAGATAATCCTGGAGGTCAGCTTTGTCTTTCAAATTGATCTCCTAATCCCATCTTTTTTTTCAAGAAAATCTTTTCTTCATAAATCATGACCATACTAGAAATACTGTTAATTTTTTTTTCTATCCAAGTTTAGATTTCTTCCTCAAGGAGGTATTTGGAGAGATAAGAGTAATTCTGATTATCTGGAACACTGCTTGATGCTTTAAGTCACTGAATTGTCCCAAAAGATACTGCAAGTCTGCATAAGTTCCAGAAACCAGTTGGGCCTGAAATGCTAAGTGTTCCTTTCATAGTTACAACCATTTTGTCTCTATCTAATCATGAGCATCCCTATACAAATCTCTTTCAGTAAGTATCATACCCTCTCCTGTTACTTGAGCAATTGTGATTTAGCTTTCCATATAATCTCCCATATAACAAAATGTATCATATTGTATATTTTGTAAATCATGTTATTATATAAGCATTTTACATACGTAGTAAACCATATATACTATGAAAGAAAATTCCTATTTTCAAACAAAATAAATTGAATCACGGAACAAACTAAATAAATAGAACCAGCAACAATAATAAGACCACAGCTTGGTGGTGAATGAGGCAGCAGAGCTGCATGTATTACTGTCATCTGTCTGGATGAAGATGATGATACCACCTTGTCTGACTTCTCCCCCGTCTTAGTTTCCGATTCATCAGCAACCTTGATGCTCCACATCCTGGAGTGGGGCTGGGGATGGCTTTGATTGTGAATGACGTCTTACCTGTGATCAGGATCTCTGAGATCAGGTTGAGAATATGGTAGATTGGGATGCAGAGACAAGCTTGGTACAAATCTGGTACAAGCCTGGTACAAACCTGGTACAAATTTTTTGTACTGGGGATCATGCTTCCCAGCATGATCCCTCCCCAAGCTGCTGGAAGTGGTGTCTAGGATGCCAATGGAAAACTCCCACTACCTTCCTTGCATAGGCAACACCCAGGAATTTATGGCTTCCCTGACACCTAGCGATGTTCCTCAAGCAATCCCAGTTCTGACACATGTAGGTGATCATATGAAAATGTCATTTTCATTTTGGAGCAAATATTATATGACCTGGGGGGGGGCGGTGGGTAGATTTCCATCAGCCCATTCTTATGGTCAGATCATACTTTGATCCAGGTGAGATTAAAAGCCACATGTGATCTCAATGGGGCAAAGCCACCTATTCAGATGGTCTGCCCCAAGTGCCTAATGGATTCAAATGGCTCTCAGAGACAATTTGGGGAATTTCCCAGCTTCTTGATGGACAGTTTGGCTTAGGACCCCATGAACCATTGGCAGCAGAAAGCAAGCTGGACACTGGACACAATGGAACCCGAGCAGCCTTTTTGTGGTGGCCAATCCTAGCTTGTATCTTGTTTTACTAAGTAAATGAAGCACCAGAAACAATGATGTTTTAATCATGCCAAGGAGTTTTGTATGGCCAGAAGACTAAAATGAAGCAGGAGAATGTCTTATCAATTTTTACTAGTCCAATGATTTATTCATTGCTGAAACTGTCTTTAAACAAGCAAAGCAACGTCTCTATGGCATATATAGAAGCCAAAATTACTACATTATTAGTACAAGGAAGTAGAAGATTCTAGTTATAACAGCAAAGATGCAACCAGGAACAAACTGTCAGCTACTAATGTGCAAGTACACTGATAGGGAACCAGAAAATTGAGCAGAGAAATCAAATAAGTTGTTCAAGTTAATGTGAAAAGAGACTGCCAAAGACCAAGAAACAGAAGAAAGTAAACTGAATGTCAGAACAAATTATAGAAGTAGCCAAAGAGGAGGGACAAAGCCAAGAACAACAAAATTTTCAGGAAAAAAATAACAAAGGATTTCAGAGAGCTGATAGAAAACACAAGAAGCTGATAGAAGAAACAAGAACCAATATTATAGTGACATCTGTAAAGACACTGCAAATGAAAATGGTCCTGGAAAAATAAAGAAAATCTTTCAAAAGATATCTGAACACAGAAGAAGGTTTCTACTTTGCATTGGTTTGCTGAAGAAGACCAAATGAGAGATAATAATTGATTCAAAGGAGATCAAAGGAAGGTGGAAACAGTATACTGAAACACTGTACAGTAGGGATGTCAATGTTCAATATATTTTAGAAGTTATTCCCTACTTGCAAGGCCTTCTAGTACTAGAGGATGAAATTAGATCAACACTCCAATAATTACCAGGCTGGAAGGCTACAGTAACTGATGGAACATCAATGAAACTGTAGAAAACAATAGAAAAAGAATCTGTAAGGTTCTACACTAGCAATTGTATACTTTTGTATAGAATTAGTATATTATTATATACTATTGATACCAGATACAGATGTCCTCTCCAGAGCAGGCCTATCATCAGTTTACACTCTGCTGATGAAAGCCCAGATGCGCTGGGCAGGCCACGTTGTAAGGATGCCAGACCATCGCATCCCTAAACAGCTCTTCTATGGTGAGCTGTCTCAAGGAAAGCGATTGCACGGGGGACAAAAGAAGCGATACAAAGACACGCTGAAAGCATCTCTCAAGTCCCTGGATATCGACACCATCTCTTGGGAATTTTTGGTGCATGATCGACCGACATGGCATACCCTGGTTTACCAGGGTTGCCAGACATATGAACACAGAAGGACAATCTTGGCACAAGAGAAGCGAGCACTCCGTAAAGCCAGAGCTGCAAATGCTGAAGCAATAGTGTCTACATTTCTCTGTTCAGTATGTGGCAGAACATTCTGTGCTAACATCGGTCTTATCAGCCATCTACGGACACACCGCTGATGGCCCATAATCCATAAGAAGTCAAGGTCTTCATCGAAATCGATGGACGAACAACATATTAGTATACTAATTAGTACATTAGTTAATCTGAACAATGACAAAATGGCCAAAAGTTTGGAAGTGATCAATTGCATAGCAATCCCTAAAAAAAAAAACTTAACAGAGTATGCAAACTACTATACAATATGCTTAATTTCATATGCTAGCAAAATAGTAAATAGGATCGACAAATGTAAACTAAAATCTTACATGGAAAGAAAGATGCTAGATGTCCCAACTGGGTTTAGAAAAGACGGTGGAACATTAGACATTATTGCTGATGTATGCTAGTAATTGAGAAAGCCCCCCCCCTCCCCAAATGCCACAGATTAGTCACTATGTCCTTCACTGATTATACAAAAGGTTGTGATTGTGTTGATCATGTCAAGTTGTGGAATATACTTATTAAAATGGGAATCCCAGAATATTTCATTGTCCTCGTGGAAAACCTATACACAGCTCAGAAAGCCAGAATATGTGAATCTGGCTCCAGGTTGACAACAGAATAATCAAGACTATCTCCTTATTTATTCAAACTATAAACTAAATATATGTTGAAAGAAACTGAATTGAAAGAAGATTAGTGTGATTTTAAAATTGGAAGAAGAAACATCAATAGTCTATGCGCTATGCTGCTGATATTATTCTTATAACTGAAAATGCAAATATCTGGAAGCTGTGATACTGAAAGTCAAAGAGCACAGCGAAAAAAATAGGACTAAATAAAAAGAAGAAAAAGAAACTAATGACAAAAAAATGCAATAAACAGTCTTAGAAATGACAATGAAGATATCAAAGTGGTGGATAACATCTACCTTTTAGGACCAAATATCAACAGTAAAGGAACCAGCAGTCAAGAAATATGTCACATGTCCAGCACTTGGTAGAGTAGCAGTAAAGGCACTGAAAAATATTCCATATGTTGTGATGTGTCTATACCTACATAGATCACAACAATGAAGACAATCATTTTTCATGACATTCTGAAGAGGGGGAAAATGGGACTTTGAGGGAGAAGAATAAAAAGAGAATGAATGATTTTGATCTTTGCTGTTAAAGAAATTCCTGAAAGCACCATGCATAGCCAAAATGAATGAATGAATGAATGAATGAATCAATCAATCAATCAATCAATCAATCAATCAATCATTTGAAGAAATCACCCCAGAGTTCTCACTTGAGGCATAAATAACCAGCTTATTTTATCATATTGGGGATACATCATGTGAAGACTTAGATCTCTTGAAACATTTATATAATGCTATGAAAGATGAAATGATGGAGAAAAAGAGGATAACCAGCACCAAGGTGGACTATCTTAGTTACAGTGCTCATAAGTGTACCATGAGAAGGTCTGAAGAACCAGATTGGGGACAGGTCATCCTGGAGAAAGTTCCTCTATTGACTATAGTCACTAATATTGATTTCATGGTACAGAATCAATCATTCCACTGGGTCATTAAGGACCTTGTTTAGGACAGTGTGGACTTCTGGTGAGGACACATGGCAAATTAGATATCCCTGAAGGATTAGGGATGGCATTGTGGCAGAGATTGGCAGTGAGATGGTGAATTCTGGTCGGCAAAATGTCTCTAGAAGAAGAGATGTGAAATCACTCATATATACACCAGAGAGCTGTTCCATGTGAGTAGACTGCAGGAATCATGGGTTTTGTGGTTGACTTGTGAGTCAAGTGGCTGGGACTCATGGGATTTCAACCAAGCTCACAGCCATAATGTAGCCTATACAGACACAAGGCTCACTAAACCTCATTTCTTAATCACCTTCAGAATTACTTCTTAATTGCTTTTCAATTATTAGTAACCATTGGAGCAACACAGTTTATAGCACTCATCGGCTTTCCTTAAATCCTTAGTGGAAAATAAATAAATAAATACAAGATTAAGAACTTTAAAAATTTGTTTTTGGGAGACGAATGCAAAATGATGATTAGAATTTGATTTTAGAAAATTATAAACAGACTAAGGGTCCAGATGGATTTGAAATAAAATTTTGAAATTAATGATAAGAATCCTTCCCATGGGAAAATGATGTCATTTTAATTCTTAGATAAAATGATATGATGGGCCTTTGAAGGTTGGATATTAGAGGGAACTTGAAAGGGGTAAAGATTATAATAAAGGGAACAAATGCTTAAATTTGGCTTATTAATACAGAATGGAAATATTTTAACACTGGACATATTGAAGGCCATTTGTGAACTATGGATTTCCTTAAAATTAAAAATGAATTTAAAGAATGTTTGCATTATCGACTGTGTTTAAAATATATTAAAATATATTATGGAAGAGAAACAAGTTTTACCAGGCAAAAGGGCACCAACAATTTTCCAGTACTGGATTTACAAAAGAGACTTGTTAATATTCTGAAGGATTTTGTGAGAAGGCGACAAAGAAAAAATGAAAAGAAATCAAGTTCTGAGACATTATTGAAGGGATTAAAAAAAATCAAGATTATTAAAAATAAAAGAAAGAAATATAAAGTTGATGTACTGATAAAAATTAAAATAGATATGTGGCTGTCTCCTTAATCGACTTCTGCTGGCTTGGACTGAATGCTGAGTCTTTCGGTATTTGCTTATAGGTAAGAGATGAGAAAGAAGAATTGTTATATTTTAAGAGAAGGTAAAACGTTACTAAAATTGTTTATACTTATGATGAAGTCATTTCTTTATATGTTTCTTTTCTTTTTCTTCATTGTATCCTTATTTTTCCTTCTTTTTGCTATTTACTTTTTTGCAATTTCTATTTCTTCTTCTTATACTTCTATTTTTTATTATTTGGATCAGTTCTATCTTTTTAAATGTGATCTTTGATAAGATTATTATAAGAAAAGGACAATGTGATAACTATTGGTTTATTAGGAAATAAATTGCTTCCCTGAAATAACTCTTGTGTTGGTAATTTCTTAGCTTTGTATTGCAATGCACTATACATGGGGTTGCCCTTGAAGATGTCCAACAATTTCATTTAGTTTAAAATACGACTGCTAGACTTCTACACTTAATCTGGGCCGTGTGCTTATACGATTCCAGTAAAAGACAAATTTTCTGCATCCCTATGGACTTGATGCCTCGTTTATTATTTTTCTGAAAGTAGATGAAAACAGTGATTCTTCCAAACCTCTCAGGATGCCGATAGAGAAATATCTTAATAGTTTTTATTTTTTTTTTATTTCTTTTTTAAAATAGCAATCCTTCTTAACTCTATAGGGTGGTGTGGTGGCTCAGTAATTAAGACACTGGACTTGTTGGCGGGAAAGCTGGCAGCCCAGATTCAAGTCCTGAATGCCCAGCATTAGGGTGAGTTCCCATCCTCCACCTAGTTCAGTGGTTCTCAACCTGTGGGTCGGGACCCCATTTGGGGTCGATCGACCATTTCACGGGGGTCGCCAAGCAAGGCTGTCCGCCATTTTTTTTGTCCGCCATTGTTTTCCCCTTTTCCGGCGGGTGCCTTACCTCCCTTGGGCTGGGCCAGCTGGTGGTCAGCCTGCTCCGTCTCTGCCGCTTCCCAGCTACGCCTCGGCCGGCGCAGGGGGCGGAACCACGCATGCATGGCGCTCCCGGGCAGGGAAAGTCCTCGACTTATGACCGGTTGGGTAGTCCTTGACTTATGACCGGTTTAGTCCTTGACTTACGACCGGTTTAGTCCTCGACTTACGACCGGTTTAGTCCTCGACTTACGACCGGTTGGGGTCACGGCATTAAAAAGGTTGAGAACCACTGACCTAGTTCCTGCCTACCTAGCAGTTTGAAAGCACGCAATTGTGAGTAGATAAATAGATACCACTTTGGTGGGAGGGTAACAGTGCTCTGTGATGCATGCTGGCCACGTAACTGTGGAAATGTCATTGGCTGAATGGCCCCGAAATGCAGATGACTACCGCCCCCTAGAGTCGGCAACGACTAGCATAGTAAAATCCTCAGCGACTCCTTTACCATTTTTTACCTTCAGCTTTATTCCTTATCCTTTGCTTTTTTACCTGTTATTTTTATTATTAAGTTTATTTTTTATTTCAGTATTTAAGCTGCATTTTTAAGATTTGTCAGCTTGCTTGGGAAAACTTTGTTTTGAAGGAGACTTTACAAATTATGAAAGTAAAATAGCAACCCAGAAGTCACTACTCAGGTGTAAAGCTAAACGTCTATGGAGATTCTCAATCATCCAGGTCATGGTTGTCCCCAAAGGTACTTTTTTCCAAAGGCAACTGGACTTCGTTTTTATATGAAGCTTCCAGGATGAGAAGCAAAATGTCTTCAGGCAAAAACAAAGTCCAGGTGTCTTTGGCAAAAAGCACCTTTGGGATACTCAGTTGTAAATTGACAAGTCTACACCACATGGTCTTGACCATGAAGTTTTGGGAGAAGATACCATTCAAAAAAAAATGTGCAAGGATCCACTACAAATATCTGTGTGTGAGCTTCCTACTAAGCTTATTTATTAAATTCTAAACTTTCGGGATGCTATAATTCCGAACTATAACCGGAATGATAATAACTGTTGCCAGAAAATGGAGCGTCTTCCTTTGTCAGGCAGATTTCCTCTTCCCTGCCTTGTGCTTGATTGTGTTTACTAACGGCTCTACACTTATAGTCGATAATATTGTCGCCTTCAATTTCCAGCATGGAGGCAGACGACTTAAAGAGCCTGTCAGTGAGTGATCTGTTCCATCTCAAAATCGAAACATGTGCTCAGAGTTGCAAGCCACTTCTTGTCACGCCAAGGGAGCATCATCCAAGGAGATGATGGATCTGAAATTTAGGGAAGCATTTTGCTGGTCCTTTCTATCTTCTGTGACAGAATCTTAGCAAATGTTCCAGTGTGTGTCACAACGATGGGGCATTAAGTTCCCTGGCTTGGCAGTGCGTCTCTGGAAATTGCTTTTCAAATTCAGTTTTATTTTTTTGCTGATGGGCCATTCAGCCACAGGGCTGAAAGTGAAATCCTGACCCTGATGAACTGAATGGAAACTTGCCATCACAAGGTTTCATTTTTGTTTCCTGTGCAGAATAGCAAGGGGGAAGGGAGGGGAGAGAGGTGACTTTCTTATTAAAGCTAAAAACAAGTCTATATCCTGTCAAGCTTTTTTTTTTTTTATGTGTGTATGTGTGTGCCAAAAGCTTTTTTGGCTTGCCCAAAATTTGCAGTACTCAGGTTTAAATTTGCATTTATCCTTTAATTACTTTGAAAAATGGAAAGAAAACAACCAGCTTCTGAGAAAACGGATCAAAATATTGAAATCAATCTGACAAATATAAGCTTCTCTGATAAATCTATTTTTTTTATTAAGAATGCATTTGAAAGTTAAAAATTAACCTTCTGATCATTACTCTCTGTTCCGCTCCCCCCACCCATGGCTTCATTATTCTGATATTAATCTGCTAACAAATGGCATCATTGATAATTTGAAGGAAAAAATAATAACACATTTATATTAATTATAAAAGAAACTACTTTTTCAGAGGGAAATGTCAATTGTCAGAGTAATACTTAATTCCCTTTTAATTAGCTGTGAGCAATACAAAAAAATCCCTTTGAAATTACAAAAAAAATAAAGCCACCATGGTCTAACTTTTATATTTGTTCTCTGGAGCTCAGCTACTTCATTTAATCGGTTGCAGTGTGGGGTTAGAAAAGATCCCTCATTTAATCGTGGCAGTTCTGCAAACTAATTTATGTTTTCTTCTTCTTTAGTTGAGCAAGCCTACAACTTTAGGAGATGGGATTCCTAGAGTAAACACATATTTAAATGTGTTTTAAAGTGCATTTTCTCACAAAAGAATCATACATCACAGTATTTACCTCCATATATTTATATGAGATATGAGAGCTAGTTTGGTCTAGTGCAGGGGTAGGCAACCTTGGCTCTTTTATGACTCGTGGACTTCAACTCCCAGAATTGCTGAGCCAGCATGGCTCAGCTTGGAAAGCTCTCCCTTTCCCCTCAGCATGGCTGGCTCAGGAATTCTGGGAGTTGAAGTCCACGAGTCATAAAAGAGCCAAGGTTGCCTACCCCTGGTCTAATGCTTAAGGTACTAGGCTAGAAATTGGGAGACTGTGAGTTCTAGTTTCCCCTTAGCCTTGAAAGCCAACTGAGTAACCTGGGGCCAGTCATTCTCTCTCAGCCCAATCCACCTCACAGGGTTGTTGTTGTGGGGAAAATAGGAGGAGAAAGGTACATTGGAGATGTTCAGTGCCTTGAGTGATCTGTAAAAATAAATAAATAAATAAATAAATAAATAAATAAATAAATAAATAAATAAATAAATAAATGAATGAATGAATGAATGAATGAATGAATGAATGAATGAATAAATAAATAAATAAATAAATAAATAAATAATAGAAAATATGCCTATACAGGCAGTCCTTGACTTACAGCCCTTCATTTAGTGACTTTTTGAAGTTACAATGGCTCAGAAAAAAAGTGATTTACAATTGTTTTTCACCCTTCCAAACATTACAACATCCCCATGATCAAAATTCAGGTGCTTGGTAACTGGCATGTATTAATGAGAGTTGCACTGTCCCGGGGTCATTTGTAACCTTTCCAGCTGGCTTCTGACAAGCCAAGTCAGTGGGGGAAGCCAGATTTGCTTAATGACTGCATGTTTCACTTAACAGCAGCAGTGATTTGCTCAACAACTGTGGCAAAAAAGGGGTTGTAAAATGGGACAAAACTCATTTAACAACTGCCTTGCTTAACAGTGGAAATGTTGGGCTCAGTTTGGGTTGCATGTTGTGTACTATTTGTATTTAAGATTCGCCCCATCGCAAGATATTACCTTGATTCAAACTATTGATTTGAAACAGTGCCTTGAGTTTGGATATTCTAACCACTTTACCTCAGAGGTGACTTGGTTTGGCCAGCTGCTTTGCTGTGATCTGGATTGAAGAGGATCCACTCCAATCCAGATCAGAGTTGCCATTACAGCACTTCCATTTGAATTCATCCTTGGAAGCTCATCACAGCTGTAGTGTTTGGTTGTTTTTTCTATGAGCTGAGCATTCTACTCCAGAATTTAGAAAAATGTAACAGCCAAAAAGATAATCACACTCCAAAGCTCAGATTAGTACAAGGATCAAATAATTTCTCACTGAAACTCACATAGAATAACTTGTCTCAAGCATTTGCTTCAGCATTTCTTGTCTTATCAATTCCATGATTTGGTCAGGAGACAAGATACTTGTACAATATAGCTTTTGTCTGTCATCAGGACCAGAGATTAAGCAAGATGACAGTAAAAACAATAAAACACAGATCTTTTACTCTGTATATCATGCTGTTTGGGTGATCTCTATTCAATTTTGGATTCCAATTCCTTTCATAACAAGGATAAAAGTACCCATTATTAATTTGGTTATTATGGAAACAGACTTGAAGGCAAGATCGGGCTGGTGTCATTTCAGACCAGAATTTTCTCTTTCCTTTTTCTTCCATCAGCCATGGATCCAGTTTTGCGAAAAGGAAATTAATCCCTGCCGCTGCATAGCTACATCCTCAGAACANATATATATATATATATATATATATATATATATATATATATATATATATATATATATATATATATATATATATATATATATATATATATATATTCAGGACCTCTGGAAAGCTCAGTCCATCAGAAAAGATTTCCATCACAATGCACTACTGTAGATTTGCATTACCTTACAGCGAATTGCTAAGCGAAGGGGGTGGGAGACAGCCAAATAACAGTTATTCTCTTTTCTCTGACTGATGTCAACAATAATTTTAGTCAAACCTTTTTTCCCACCACTTCACACCACTGAACCTCAACAAGATGCTTTCAACTTTTGGAACCGGTTGCTATAGCCTGGGTGTTGTTGTTGTTGTTTTTTTTAAAGGACAGTCTATCAGTGTCAGAGCATGAAAAATCGTGTTTTGCCAAAGTGTATAACCAACAACTTGAGTAATGCTTTACAGTAAAGAGTTCCTCTTCCCACATAATCCAACCTTCCATTTATTCTTCACTTGCCTGCTGTTGGCAGCATTACGTCTCAGATCATTTGTCTTTTTCGTCGACTCTGGTAATAAATGGCAGAAGAATATTCTTTTAAAAATAATAATAATAATGTTTACATACTTTGATTAAGCAAATGCTGAATATGCACAAAAAGTGTTTTAGGGGAATATTACTTTGATCTGTTTGCCAGCTGGTGGTTGTGCTCAGCATTTTTTGCTTTTTGTTTGTTCTTTGCTTTCGATTAGAAAGGAATAAACTTTGAGTTTACATAGCAAGATTTATAGCTATATTTGCTTTGGGTTTTTAACTATGAACTTTGAGCTCAGAATAGCTCTTATCCAGGAAATACACCTGAAAAACAATATTCAGTCGTCTGGAGAAGATTTTGTTCATATAAAAGAGACTTTCTTTTTTCTGTATAAACTTATTTTGATATTAAGTTATTATACTAAAAGGCAGAGTTTGTGACCTTTTTGTCCAGAATACCAAATTTAAGAGAGTGCTGTGGTGCAGGTGAAATTAAACCTTCTGCAGCATTCACTGACTGACAATTTTTGCAATTTTTAAGAGGATCATCACGTGATTTTAACACTTCATTGTTGGTGACATATTGCAAACCTTACAACACAAGACTGTAAGGACAAAACATGCTGATCACAAAGAAAATAACTGTACATCTGGATACCTTTCTCTGAACTTTGGTTTGAATGGCTAAGATTTTAAGATTTTTAAAAAGACAATAAATGTACTTCTGAAGACAAGCTGTTCCACTGGTTGACAGTGAGAACAATCAACCAGTGGAACCGCTTGCCTCCAGAAGTTGTGGGTGTTCCATCACAGGAGTTTTTTAAGAAGAGACTGGACAGGCACTTGTCAGAAATCATATAGAGTGTCCTGCTTGAGCAGAGGGTTGGGCTAGAAGACATCCAAGGTCCCTTCCAACTCTCTTATTCGGTTACAATAATAATAGATCATTCTAAAAATTAAGAGGACTTTCAGGGACAGTATCTGATATAAAACATGGGATTTAGTACCTTCATGAATTTCAACTAGTTGACACTGAGATAGAAAATCAAGGATTACAAGATTTCTTCAATGCTTAAGAGAGTGCTAGAAAAGTAATATTAAGTTGATTTTTCTTTTTTCTCTTCTTCTTCTTCTTCTTCTTCTTCTTCTTCTTCTTCTTCTTCTTCTTCTTCTTCTTCTTCTTCTTCTTCTTCTTCTTCTTCTTCTTCTTCTTCTTCTTCTTCTTCTTCTTCTTCTTTCTCCTCCTCCTCCTCCTTCTCCTCCTTTCTTCTTCCCCAAAATATTAGTAAATACATAAAATTCACTGTCAAAAGTTAATGCCTTCTCACTTCACATCTTTCAGTTATTAATTATATGAAATGCAAAATATATTATAACCTTTATTGTTTATGTGTTTTATAATAATAAAAAAAGATTGACTATAGCAGACAGATAAAACTATTTATCAGAGCTTTGGGCCTTGTACAGAACTAAAAAAAAAGTAAAACAAGACCATTCCTCATCTACGACAGCTATTATTATTAAGTAGCTAGAAAACACGCTTAAAATGTATATGAAAGTTTCCACAAAGGAAAAGAAATGATGTTTTCAATATATACCTACTTTGATGCATTTATATCAGTAGTATTTTCAATTGAAAGTATTTTCATTGCTTTAAAACATATAATTGAGTTTATTCTATTCTTTATTCTCCCCCCTCCATCCTTACTTATAGCAATAGCCTAGTTGCTTTTTCTTCTAGGTTATTGAAATAAAGCTTTTGGATTTTTGGATCAGGGAAAGAGAAAAGGCAAGAAAAGGATACTTCAGAAGTGAAAAATTCCTATTTACTTTTTAATACATTGATTGCCCTTCTCTGACTCTTTGTCAGAGATGAGGGAGATAATTGTATCTATATTTGCATATATGATATTGTAATTTGTAATATTAGAATGTACTTGTTTATTCTGTCTATTTGGCAGAGACTGATTTGCTTTGAGATCTGTATTTGGAGATCTAGAAATATCTGATTTACCTCAGGACATCTGATTTTATCTCCAGATCTGCAGCATGGATTTGAAACAAACAAACAAATCTAATCATTGGGGGGGGGGGCAGGGGGAGAGATGTGTTTGGTTAATTAAACAAACAAGCCAACCTCTTTCCTTTAGTCATACTGCTGATTGCAGTTTTTTCCTTGACCTGCTTAATGAAAATTACTGTCATGCTGCCTGACCCCCTTTCACAAAAACCTTTTCACTCTTCCCTCCCTTTATGTTATTATTAATTTAATACACTGTGTAGAAAGACAAAGAGACAGTTCAAATGAGCGGGGTAAATGTAGGAGTGATCTGAAGGAGATAGCAATATAGCTGGGAAACAGATAACAATATAGCTAGGAAACAGATTCCTTAACACCTTTTCTATGCATATATAGAAAAGGAGGATTCCATGGCAATAGCTAAACACCCATCACAAATGGGGTTATTGCATTTTGTATTAACTGCAGCTCTTAAGAATAGCCCTATGTAGAGAGTATTATAATAATGAAGACATAAAGTTGCTAGCACACCCAACACAGGCTGATATACTGCCTTGGTAAGACCACACTTGGAATAATGCGTCCAGTTTTGGTTGCCGTGATGTGAAAAGGATGTTGAGACACTAGAAAGAGTGCAGAGAGCAACAAAGATGATTAGGGGACTGGAAGCTGAAATTATACAATGAATGGTTGCAGGAATTGGGTATGTCTAGTCTAATGAAAAGAAAGTCTAGAGATGACATGATAGCAGCAGCAATATGTGAGAGGCTGTCACAGAGAAGAGGAGGTCGACCTGTTCTCCAAAGCATATGAGGGCAGGACAT
Source organism: Protobothrops mucrosquamatus (assembly GCF_001527695.2). NCBI lineage: Eukaryota > Metazoa > Chordata > Lepidosauria > Squamata > Viperidae > Protobothrops > Protobothrops mucrosquamatus. Next base: position 22,630 of record NW_015387146.1, read on the forward strand.
GAAATAACAGATGGAAGCTTAACAAAGAGATATCCAACCTAGAATTAAGGAGAAATTTCATGACAGTAAGAACAATTCTTCTTCTTCTTGTGCCATATCCGTTATTGGACATTGGTGATCATGTTGGCGATCCTGTTTTTATCAGCAGCCGCACGAAAAAGTGCTGCTGAGTTTTGTTCAAACCAGTCCCTTAGATTTTGAAGCCATGATGTTCTTCTTCTGCCTGGAACTTGTTTACCTTCAATCTGTCCCTGGAGGATTAAATGGAGTATGTGTATTTTCTGGGTGTCACATCACATGTCCGAAATATTCTAACTTTCGTTTTTTAATTGTTTTAATGGTTTCTCTTGGCTTTCCCAGGCGGCTTATCACCTCCTCATTTCTGATCTTGTCAACCCAGCTTATACGTAACAGCTGCCTGTAAATCCACATTTCAAATGCTTCTAGTCTCTTCAGGTGGCCTTCTGTCAGAGACCAACTCTCTACTCCATAGAGCAAGATAAAAAAAAATATAACATCTGACAAGCCTGATTAATTAATTAAGAACAATTAATCAGTAGAATTTTGATTGCATGATCATGGGGGATACTGCAGTGGTCATAAGTGCGAAAAAGTCACTTTTTTCAGTACAGTTGTACCTTCAAACAGTCACTAAATGAATGCTTGTAAGTCGAGGATTCTCTCTAGTAGCAGCATAAATTATAAAATATACAAGGTAAAATGTAAAGACTGGAGTGGGAAAAGAGAAATGCCATGTATTTGGGTGCAATATCCATTTTATATTCTCATCTTGCAAATCATTTCACTCGGATATCATAGCAAGGATCTGTGGGTGACTGTCTCAATGCAGGCAAATGTTGTTGTTTTTTTAAATAAATTTTTATTGATTTTTCATTGAAAAACAAAAACATAAATCTTTTATCACAATATCAACCAAAAAAAAAGAAATCAACACTAATCAATACATTCACGGACGTGTCCGGTGTCCCCCTCCTGCACCACCCTCTCACTTGCCTACACCTTCCTCCTCCCATCCTACCACCACTCCTCCTTCCTCCCCCTTTCCTACCTCCCTTTCTCCCTCAACCATCCCGTCAGTGCAGTTGGGGTATCACCGGGCACCTCCTTAAAAAAAAACATACATATATATACATATAAATCTATAATACCAACCTACCCCTTTCCCCCCTCCCCCCCCAGGACTTCCCAAAGCTAATCTAGGAAATAAATGCATAATCATCCAATTCTAATCAAATCTACTCATTATTACTACACACTAGTACAAAATTGCTGTGACTCTAAAATAACATTAAATTATAACAAAAAAAATTTTTTTAGTTATATTATATAATATACCTATTATTATTCTAAGTTTTTAATCAAAAGCTACATAATAATTTTTCAGTTCATACTTTCTCTGAATATAATCTATCCATNTTCTCCATATTGAGATAAATTTTTCCTGAGAATGATCCTTCAGGTACGCGGATATTTTTGCCATCTCTGCAAAATATGATACTTTCTGTCTCCAATCATCCATAGTTGGTAATATCTTTTTTTTCCAATTTTGAGCAACTAGTGTCCTTGCTGCTGTTATACAGTACAACATCAGTGTCATTTCTTTTTGATCCAAATTATCCATGATACCCAATAGAAATAACTGCGGTATAAATTTTATCTTTTTCTTAAAAATCTGTTGAATATTCCACCAAATCTTAATCCAAAAAGCTTTAACATCCCTACATGTCCACCAGATGTGATAATAAGTAGCATCCATGCTACCACATCTCCAACATTTTGGTTGCAAATTCGGATACATGCAAGACAATTTTTGAGGGTCCAAATGCCAATGCAGGCAAATGTTTTTGACCATATAAGGCAAAACAACTAAGAATTTTCAGTCTTACAAAGTAACAAAATTACTATTAATCATGGCTCGTATATGCTCACCTCTATATGGCTTCTGTATGGTTACAGAATAGCATTTGACTTATATTCACAGATGATTTTGTTTTTAAAAAATGGAAATTTTGGGAGTTAATAAGGTTATTGCAAAATCTCTAAATAATGCAACAGAAAAATGAAAACAGATACCAAAAAAAACCCCCAACCCTTGGAGAAGTCAAAATCAGAAGATTTGTTCTGGGAAACTATTTGTCTTCATTGTTTTTTAATACAGCACTGATTCCATTACTAATAACTTAGAAGAAAATGCCTTTAGATGACACATTATCCAAATAATACACAAATATTTCCAATTTTTTCTATGCAGATCATTTGAGACTATATATAAAAGTGTAATCGATATTTAAATATAAATATCTTTAATGATGACCTCAAAATGAGATTTAGGTGAACAGGTTTGCCACACTGGTAATTAAACAATGAAAAAAAATCCATACTCAGATGGTATTGAACTATAAAATGCCATGAAATCAAAGCATTAATGACAAAGAGAAATTACAAATATTATGGTCTTTCAGAAGCTAATAATGTCTTGCATGCCTAACTGAAAAAGAAAATATGTAAAATGAATTAGAAAAGCTTCAAGTATGTAAAACAAGTTAGAAAAAGTTTTCAGACTGAAGATGAATGGCAGTAATATAATCTAAGCAAGTATTAAATCTAATTTAATACTTGGACCATCTCTCTAATAAGCTACAGAGCAGGTGTAAACTGGACCAGACACCTTATATGGTAAGAACCAAAAGAATCAGACAATTCATCATGCATTACATCCAAAAAGTGACATAGATCATTTTTATTTACCAAGGAAAATTGGTGGTCATAGTTTGTTTCCAAGGAAGCAGACAGTGGAGGATGAAATCAGAGGCCTCTATAACTACATAAAAGAAAGCATAGAGAATATGTTAATAAATGTCTGCAAGGAAAACATTTTGAAAGTGACAGAATTAAAAGAGGCACACAAAACTAAACAGCTACAACAGTGAATGAAAATTTTGGAAGCTAAATCTCCGCACAGGCCAAAATCTGAAAGACACTGAAGGTAAGGTGGATAGTAATAAAACTTGACAATGGCTTGGATTGGCTTGGATCAAGAAGGAAACATCTTCAAGGCTTAATACTGCAGCACAATAACAGGTACTAGCAACAGTGTCATCAAACAGGAATTCAAAAAACTGAAAACAATAGCAAATGTAGGCTATGCAAAGAGAAAGATTATTAATTACTAATAAGCAGCTGTAGCGAAATTGCTCAGACCAGATAAATCAAGAAATAGTTTGTGGCAAAAAATAATTCATTGGAACAACCTCAGCAACTTTATTAATTCCCAGAATTCCATGCTCAACTCCCATTCCATGGAATTAGCATGGAATTTTAGGAGTGGAAGTTTACACTTCTTAAAGCAGGGGTCTTCAAACTTGGCCCTTTTATGATTTGTGGACTTCAACTCCCAGAATTCCTCAGCCAAGCACGCTGGCTGAGGAATTCTGGGAGTTGAAGTCCACAAGTCATAAAAGGGCCAAGTTTGAAGACCCCTGTCTTAAAGGAAGGGAGCCAGCCTGGAATTCTGGGAGTTGAAGTCCACATGTCTATGGAGATTCTCAGTCATCCAGGTCATGGTTGTCCCAAACATTCTTTTTCAAAAGGCAACTGGATTTTCTTTGTTTTTCTTTGAAGATGTTTCACTTCTTATTCAAGAAGAACATCCAGAACTGAAGAAGTTTCTTGGATGAGAAGCAAAAGGTCTTCAAGGAAAAACAAAGAAAGTCCAGTTACCTTTTAAAAAAGCATCTTTGGGAAGTCCACAAATCTTAAAGTATGGAAGCCAGCATGGAATCCTGGAAGTTGAAGTCCACACATCTTAAAGGAGTCGAGGTTAAGAAACACTGCATTGGAATTAAAGTAAAAAAATATCAATCTGATGCCCCAAATTATGACCATAACATTCAAAGTATGCTTCCAGAATGATGCAAACATTTATGGGACTTTCAAATTCAGACTGGCTTCTAGAAGACAAGATGAAGGACATCACAGTAATTGAAGAAAATCTGATTTTACTTATAGCTGTGGCCAATACCAAATGATGGTAGAGTAGCTCAAAAGGAACTAGATATTATTATAAAATATTGGGACATAACAACTGAAATACAGAGGTTATGGAATAAAACAGCAAAAAGTTTTTCTTGAAGTTACTGGAGCATTAGGAGCTATAACAGTAAAACTGCCAAAACAAAAAATTAGAATTATTTGACCTCATATTCAGCTTTCAAAAAAGATTTTCTTGGAACAACAAACTTATTGTCATGTTATTTGAACAGTGTTTTAGGGTTTCACAATCCTCTAACAGTTTTTGACAAATTTCTACTAATTTAGAAACTGTCCAGGGAATGAATGAAGAATCTCATCTAATCACTTATCTTTTAGACCAGATATTATTTCTGGAACAGAAGTTCTACTATTGCACAACATGTAGTCTTTCAAGACTTGTAATAAAAATAGATCTTGTTCAATAATTCCTCATCTTACAAGTTTAAGAATTAGAAACAAATTATTAGAATTACTTTAAATCTCAGATAAGTAAACTACTGTTCTGACTTAACTAAGACATTCCACATACTTCACAAATGCTGCAGCTTTGCTTTATTTCCAGGATGGAACATTTTATTGCTGATAACTATAATAGCATTAGCAATAGCATTTAGGCTTATATAGCCTTATATATCAGCCGATAGTGCTTTACAGCATTCTCTGGGTGATTTACAATGTAGACGTATTATTTGCATATTGTCCCCCAACAATCTGGGTTCTCATTTAACCAACCTTGGAGGGATGGAAGCCTGAGTCAACTTTGAACCAGTCAGGATTGAATTCCTGGCTGTGGGCAGAATTTGCCTGCAATACTGCACTTTAACCACTGTGCCACTAAGGCTCTTTTTCATTATCATTATAATAACAATAATTCCACAAAACACTCTCCTTTCTGAACTTTGTCCGTAGGTATATGTATTCAAGACAATGCCAGTAGATCACTCTTAGAAACTCATTAGGGAAGAGGAGATATTGTACCATAAACGGCCTCACTTATTAGAGTGCTACAAGGCTAAATATACTATAATGCCTGATATGCACTACATGTCTAACTGAGAAAAATGTACATAGATAAAAACTATATATAAATAAATGAAGATTTAAGCCTATAAACTGATTCAGTGAATAGGTTTGTTTTTACAGTTGTTGTTGTTGTTGTTGTTGTTAATTGCGAAGTTGTGTCCGATCCATCGCGACCCCACGGACAACGTTCCTCCAGGTCTTCCTGTCCTCTACCATCTTCTGGAGTCCATTTAAGTTCACACCTACTGCTTCAGTGACTCCATCCAGCCACCTCATTCTCTGTCGTCCCCTTCTTCTATTGCCCTCGATCCTTCCCAGCATTAGGCCCTTCTCCAGTGAGTCCTTCCTTCTCATTAGGTGGCCAAAGTATTTGAGTTTCATCTTCAGGATCTGGCCTTCTAAAGAGCAGTTGGGGTTGATCTCTTCTAGGACTGACCGGTTTGAATGCCTTGCAGTCCAAGGGACTCGCAGGAGTCTTCTCCAGCACCATAGTTCAAAGGCCTCAATTCTTTGTCACTCAGCCTTTCTTATGGTCAAACAGTATTATGCAAACAAATACAGGTAATTAATGTAGACCAGTGTTTCTCAACCTCAGCAACACAAAGATGACTTCAACTTTTGAAATTCTTCAGCCAGCATAGAAGCCCATACAAAGACGTTGTTGAGGTTGAGAAATGCTGATCTAGGCTATGAACTGCCAAGCCATTGTCACAAGGATACAAGCACCCCCAAACCCCATTTTCAGAATTTATGAAGAGAAAAGATCCCATCATTTCTGGGAATTAAAAATAAAGAAAAAAGAAATGCGGTTATATTTACTGAAACCCCAAGAAGCTAGAAAATCCAGGCTAGAAAATTTTCACCCCTCATTTGTGTGATGCAATAGCAATACCCTGCCACTATTTACCTCAACTGCAAACTTGGCAAAAAAGAAGAAAGGAAAATTGTGTCTCTGCCTATAAGAACAGAAGTCGTGCTTATTGTTGATTCTATGCAAGGCAGGCAGGGTTTCTTACAATTCACTTCCACTTCATTGACCATGAAGTATTTATCAATGTTTGTTTGCATAGTGAACAGTATTACTTACCTCCATGACTATGTCTAATATTAAATAATGTTTTTCCTTGATTTCTTATTTTATTTGGCTTAAACAAAAATTACGCATTGCCTTTCCAATCTGTAGTTGAGACAACAAATAATCAGAGAATAGAAAAAAAACACAGTTACAAAAGAGATGTAAATACAGCTAGAAAAACATACAATAATGAACTGACAGCTGTGAAAATTTATTTATTTATTTATTTAGCAAATGAAGATGGCAACCCATCTCACACAAGGTAACGCTGGGTGGCAAACAATAACAGGATGCCCAGTGTGTCAAAAGGTACACATCTGAGAAATGGCTTAAAGTATTCCTGTCCTGGCCCTTTCTTTCCTCTGTGTCCCACTCAAAACCAAAAGCTTGCTCTGTGTCTTAGCAAATCTTATTTCAGTGAAAGGAAGGCTACAAAGGCATTTTGCAGCCTTTGATTGAGTTTTATAAAGGACACATATGAGAAAAGGTGATTCTAAATAATTGGAAGACCCAAGCAATCTATATACTATTTATTGTCATGACCTTTCACTGGGTGCAATGGTGCATCATAGAGCAACAATTTTTGAAACAATGTATCTCAAATAACTTACAGAGTGTGTTCAAAAACTGGGACTCATAACTTCCAGGGGGCTACAATGTGAGAAAGTTGTAACTGCTTCAATGCTACTAATTGCTGCTGCACTGATGGCCTGCTGCTCATAGTCATATGATCTTTATTTTTAACATTTCATAACAGTTTCTTAGCCAGTCTCACAAACCCTTGCTCTCTCCTGCACCCAGCAGTAGCCTGCTAGGAAGGGAAGGGAAAAGGAAGGGAAGGGAAGGGAAGGGAAGGAAAGGGAGGAAGGAAGGAAGGAAGGAAGGAGGGAGGGAGGGAGGAAGGAAGGAAGGAAGGAAGGAAGGAAGGAAGGAAGGAAGGAAGGAAGGAAGGAAGGAAGGAAGGAAGGAAGGAAGGAAGGAAGGAAGGAAGAGTTCTGATGCTCCTTGACAGATTCCCACAAGGAAACTCAGTGAGGAAGCCAGCAGGAAGTCAGAAGTTGTTCCTGTTCCCATTGATTTTTTTTTTGCCCACCCTTATTTATTCTGTTTCTCTGTTTAGATAAGAAAATATCTCTGTAATGATTTCACAGTGGGGCACAGGTTGTCTAATTGGCTCTATGTTAAAAGTGCCATATGACTCATCAGTAAATAATAGTCATAATTTAAAACCATTCCTGTTAAAACATTGCATATATAATCAAAGTCATTACATCTTGATTCTATCTATACATACCCCTTATTTGGGTATAACATTGAGTGAAGTGTTTAGACAGTGGTGAATAGTTAATGTTGAGAATTTGCTATCCAGTTTTTTTTTTAAAGCAGATCAGAAAACATTGAAGAAATGTCTGAGCTTTTGATGATAAATTCTCTATATTTGTTTTACTTGTGAAAAAAATACCTTAAGGAATAACATACCATAGATTTATTTCAAAATGAAATATTTCCAGCTGAGAAATGTACATTTTTATCTATCCACACATATATTACATAAGGATATTTTCTCCTGGTATTTTTTTTTTTGGGCTTATATTTTGTTCAGGGTCATATTATTGCAGCTGCTATAACTGGTAATTCTAACATTAAACTAGAATGCTTAATTTTGTAAATAATTTTGCTTCATGATTTTTCTTTGGGTAAAGCTGCACAATCACCCAAAATTTTGTATTTTGCTTTTTAACAAGGTTATTTAAGAAAGACAAAAAAATAGTTTAATTTAACTTCCCACCAATACACACAAAATCTTGTATACCAGTCGATAAGCTTAGGTGATAAATTTTGTACCAAGTGACCTAGTCGAATGGAATAAAGTAAATTATTTCTCCTTAAAAGCAATACATTTGGGAATTAAGACATGTCAAGTGTCTGTAGAAATAAATATGTGAGTCAGGCACAGGGTAGAGGTTATTGTATGGAATAGGTCGAATAACATAAATTAAGCAATGCTATAGGAAATAGAAGAGCACAACAGAAATATATAAAAGTCTATTTGGGGAACCTAGCTCCTCAAAATCCATGTTGTTGTTCTGGCAAACTAGGAAATAAGTTGAGACACCATTGATGGACACAAATTACAGAACTGATGGAAAGAGTATACCCATTTTTTTCCCTTAAGCATAAGTCATTTTTTCGCTAGTACTTTACAAATTCTGTATAGCCTTACCCATCTATTGCTGAAGAGATCTAATGGATGAGTCTAGAAAATGCTCCCAGTTGCAAAGGGGGAAATGACCATGGATTCATCTCTGCAACTGAGATTCTGCTGATCTACAGTGTCAATAAACTGGACAGATAAATTGCTCAGGCACTGGTTATTTTATCAGTAATTAAGGATCACTTTTATGACAATCCCAGCTATTTTTCAGCCTGGAAATTGTGCAGAGTTTTGGTTTCAAGTTCAAACCTTGTTCCTATTGCTTAACTGTTACTATTGCTGTTGTTTTGTCATTCAGTTCTGTTTTTTCTTATGAAATGATGAATGATTGTTTAATTGATCAAAGTTACATGCCACCCAACCAGTGGTGGGATTCAGTCAGTTTGCACCAGTTCTGCAAAACCAGTAGCTATTTTTTGTTGCCCAGGCCCAGAATGGACTTCCAGAAGTGGCATCCACACAGAAAACTGGTTGTTTACATATTTGAATCCCACCACTGCACCCAACTCAGTTTGTCAGGACCATCTGTCAATAACTTCTCTGAGTTTTCACAAGCTCCTTCTCAAGCTATATGTATCTAACCAGCTTGTCTTCTGCTGACTTCTTTTTCTGTTGCCTTAGTTTTGTCCAAATATTTGGTTCTTCTTCAAAAGTTCTTGCTTCTGCAGTATGTGTCCAATGCACTTAGCCTGTAGTGTTATTATTAGTGTTTCCAGTGACTTGTCCAGTTTTATTTCATTTAGCACAGAGTGATCTGTTCTTCTTGCTGACTAAGGCATTCTCAACAATTTTCTCCAGATTAACCACTCTGTGTGCCAAACCATCTACAGAGGTGAATGTTCAGCTCCAGATATTCTGAACAGCCCCACTAGTGAGCTATGGAAAACGTCTATTTTCTCCTTTTTTCTTTCTCCATTTTTTAAATCTAATTTGCAAAGATCAATTTTTTGTGTTTGGAAAAAAATATGTTAATGATAACATGGATGTTTAAAACATAAGTCATTTTAAGGGCAGAGTGTAATCATCATCACAAGTTTGCATTGTGGGCATTGATAAAATATTTAATTATGCATGACATTTTAGCTTAATTTTTGACTTCATTGCATAACTCGCTAAAGTCTTCTGCCATTCAGTTGAGGAGGCTTTGATCAAGCACAGAATATCAAGGTAGCTGGTTTTTAATGTCTGTAACAAGACTTTGGCTCCACTGATAAAAAATAAAATAAAATCCCTAGTCATTTAATCAGTGTCTGTGCACTGATAATAGGAAATGGAGATTTTCTATCAACTGTGAAGGCAGTTGAGGTCTCACCCAATTGACAGGCTAATCAACCTTTTAAAAATGCAGGAATGCACAAAGAATCATCTCCTGCATGTTGATAGTAAAGGCCTTGGTAGCTGAAGCTACCTTTACACACATCCTTTATACACATATACCGACATGATCGCATGCTGAGAGAAACAACTTTGTACTGCAGCTACATTGAGACACAAATATTAAATTGGGCTGTGGATTCAATCAAACAAAATAAACAAATGGGGAACAATCCTACTGAGCTCCACAGATCACAGAATCACAAGCAATTTGCACTCCACAAGAAGCAGGCAGCAACTTTGCAATATAAGCGTGTCATCATAAGGATAGAATGTATTTTATTTTGGCCATTTCATTGTAAAGTTCCATAGCAGCAGTTCCACAGCCAAATGTAAAACAAAGGAGATTTTGTTCTAATTTTTATATATTTAATGATGATCTGATCTCTTAATAGCAATAGCACTTAGACTTATATACTGCTTCTGGGACCTCATTTTACTGATCTCAGAAGGATGGAAGGCTGAGTCAACCTGGAGCCAGTGAGAATCAAACTGCTGAACTACTGATAGTTGGCAGTTGGCAGAATTAGCCTGCAATACTGCATTCTAACTACTGCTCCACCATGGCTTAAATAATATCTATTTATTTATCTGTTTCTTTTATACTGCAGTTGTCATTTATGAATTCATGGCAGCTTCTATTGTATTGTACTCACTCCTCTATCCCCCCACCTTCAACCCTAATGTAAACGGGATTGAGAAAGAGACTGATTCAAACATTATAAAATTTGGAACATAAAATGGGGTGATTTCTTAAGATTAGCCAGACAAAACTCAGCATGCAAGGCAATTTCTTATCTTAAGGTGACTTGTTATTGATCAATTGTAGCCCAAATAATACAATCATAATAATCCGGATGGCATTTGGGTGGGTTAATTGTTAAGCCAGCACCTTCAAATTTGGAAATGACATCTTTCAATTTCTTCAAATATTCCTTCCAGGTGGTGCTGTGAATCACAGGATCAACCAGTAAGACTTCATAGGTCTTTCCACTACCTGGAATAATTATGTCCATTAGTCCATTAGTTTGGAGATATGCCATGAGAACAAAAAGGCATTTTTTATACATTGGAACAGTTTTTGAGGCTAGGCAAAGGCTATCCTCACAAACTTTCCCTCAGATGTATTTGGAACTAGCACTTGAAAAAAGGCAAGATAGTGAAATATTGAGTTCCAAGTAACTGATCTAATAAAATCATTGGTTCTGGGTATTATTTAGCTATCAAAAGTGGTTATTTGACTGAGATTCAGTTAGTTCAATTTATATGGCCACCTTTCTCATAATCCCGGCTCTGAATAACAACAATTAAAAATACAACACAACCACAACATAACAATAAATTCATAGTAGGCAGCTGAGGCAAATCACAAACAACCATCAGTATCATTCTACCCCATTCAGTTTTATTTCTTCTTCAATTCTCTGCCCAGGCCAGGGCAGCCCAATCTTGGCAACTTTAAGATGTGTGGACTTCAACTCCCAGAATTCTCCATGTTGGCTGAGGAATTCTGGGAATTGAAGTCCACACGTCTTAAAGTTGCCAGGGTTGGGCATCCCTGGCCTAGAGAGTTCCCTTTTCTCCAGTGGCTGCTTCATGGAAAGCTTTGACCCACTCAGTCTCCTCTTCTGATAGAGCTGGAGCTACAGTGTGCAGGATGCCTTTGGGTTTAGCACCAGGGGCTTTTCTCCTCTGTCCAGGGCTGAAGGAAGAGTTTTGTCAGCCCTTGACTTAGCACACTTAGCACGGGAGTCTGTGAATCTCACAGCTCTTCCCTTTAGTCCAGTGGTTCTCAATCTGTGGGTCGGGACCCCATTTGGGGTCGATCGACCATTTCACGGGGGTCGCCAAGCAAGGCTGTCCGCCATTTTTTTCCCCTTTTCCGGCGGGTGCCTTACCTCCCTTGGGCTGGGCCAGCTGGTGGTCGGCCTGCTCCGTCTCTGCTGCTTCCCAGCTACGCCTCGGCCGGTGCAGGGGGCGGAACCATGCATGTGCGGCGCTCCCGGGCAGGGAAAGTCCTCGACTTACGACTGGTTGGGTAGTCCTCGACTTACGACGGGTTTAGTCCTCGACTTACGATGGGTTTAGTCCTCGACTTACGACCAGTTTAGTCCTCGACTTACGACCAGTTTAGTCCTCGACTTACGACCGGTTGGGGTCACGGCATTAAAAAGGTTGAGAACCACTGCTTTGCTAGATCTGCTTTTGTTGTTAACAGCCCATCAGCTAATTATCTGCAAATGACCATGTTTCTGGTTTCATCCAGGCTTGCAAGATGTTCTGGATGTCATCAGATTCCTTTTTCTTTCTATCCTGATCATGGTTTTTCATTCCTCTCCCACCACATTCTTAAGAATGATAGACAAAGGACAGCACACAAGATCTTCTTGTAAACAAGGTCATTTTGTTTTTACTTTATTGGTAGCATAATTAAAGAACTCATTGGTTTCTCTATTAGTCTACTAAACTGACTTGTTCATCCAGATAACTGTGCAAGCAGCATTCGACCAATACACACAAACACAGCTTCAACCCCCTCCTGCTTTCAGAAGAATGTAGAGTGTATTGAATGGCCTAATAGCTCCACTATTCTGAGATTAACCATTTCCCTGCCTGCAGTTGCTGCCATAATACATTGTTTTCCAGGTAATTCTTACTAAATTCCCCAAATAATTAATCAAAGGTTTTAATTAAAATTTAAATGGCAATTTAGCCCAACTTTGATCTTCTTTTCATTTGTCTCCAGTCCTTCTCTTCTGTGTATGTATGCTGGGCAGACAAATCCCTTGTATGTCGTGTTGTTCTTTGATGTGTTACAGTCCATTTTAACTCATTCTCAATCTGCTGGGTGTTATTAAAAACTGGACATTAGCAGAGCAAAATGTCAGCAAAGCTAGAAGCAAAGTTAGTCAGATGAATTGATAAAAGTATTTCTACTTTTCATTTGTTATAAAGCCACAACAGCTGCAAATATTTCCATCCACATCTTGTTCAAGTGTCTCTCCACCTTTCTTTCTTTCTTTTTCTTTCTTTCTTTCTTTCTTTCTTTCTTTCTTTCTTTCTTTCTTTCTTTCTTTCTTTCTTTCTTTCTTTCTTTCTTTCTTTCTTTCTTTCCCAGGAACCTGCATCTCTTTAGCAGTCTGCCACCACTCAAGCCCATCCTTCCTTTGAGCATTTTTTTCATTGTCTTCTCTGTGACTCCAACTGCTTCCTGTCATTTTCTTAGCCCATTTCATTTTTTCTTCCCTTCTTCCTTTGTAAGAATCATTATCTGTGTGAAAAAAAAAGCCTTATGTGGTTGGTCTCTCAGCTCAGGTTATCAGACAAATACGATCAGTACATCTGGGAGATCATGTGACAGGGTGGCAGAGACTATTTATCATCTTTATTCAGTCACGCAAAACAGATCAAAATAGGGAATATAGAACAGGCAATGTGATAAATTAAAGGTAAATGGCCAGGGAAGATGCTACCTCCATCATCTGCTATTAGGAGCAACTTTCTTGCTACACCTCATCTTTCTCCAATCTGGTGTCCCCAGTCTACTGTCTTTGGCCATGTTAGTTGGAAATTCAATAAGGTTCTCAAGGCATTAGGTAAGGCGACAGGGAGAAAGCAGAACTATTTAACTTGTTTTTTTGTATCCATCTTTACATAAAGGGGGGAAAAAAAGCCCAACCTATTAAAAACAGTACTGCAAAAAACAGATTAGAAACACAAGTTAAGATAGGCAAGAAAATGGTAAGTGAGCACCTGTCCAGCCTAGATGAGTTCAAATCACCAGGACCAAATGGATTAGACCCAAGGTTCTCAAGGAACTGGCAGATGTAATCTCAGAACCACTGAACTATATCTTTCAAAGATCCTGGAGCACTGGGGAACTAGTTCCCATCTTCAAAAAAGGGAAAAAATGGATCCAGGAAATTACAGATCTATCAGCCTGACCTCAATACCTGGGAAGATTCTGGAAAAAATAATCAAACAATGAATCAGAGAACACCTAGAGACAAACAAACTCATTACCAAAAGCCAACATGGGTTTGTCAAAAACAGATCATGCAGACAAATCTTATCACATTCTTTGACCAAGTGACAAAATTAGTGGACCAGAGGAATGCTGTGGATATAATTTATTTGGACTTCAGTGAGGCATTTGATAAATTAGATCACAACCTACTACTTGATAAGATAGAAAAATGTGGGTTAGACAGCATCACCACCAGATGGATTCAAAGCTGGCTGACTGGCCGTACTCAGCATGTAGTCCTCAAGGGAACTGAATATATATGGAGGGAAGTGAGTAGTGGGGTGCCCCAGAGCTCTCTTCTGGGCCCAGTGCTATTCAACATCTTCATCAATGATTTGGATGAGGGAATAGATGGGGAACTCATCAAATTTGCAGACGACACCAAGCTGGCAGGAATAGCCAACACTCCAGAAGACAGGCTTAAGATACAGAAGGATCTTGACAGACTTGAACATTGGGCACTATCTAACAAAATGAAATTCAATGGTGAAAAAAGTAAGATTCTACATTTAGGCAAGAAAAACCAAATGCACAGGTATAGTTTAGAAGGTACCTTGCTCAATGAACCATTATCCCAAACATATTCAGGGCAGTGGACCAAGCTACTAAAGGGGGAATACTGTATGACACCAAGAGAAATGTCCCTGGCCTTGAGAATCATGATGTAAGTAACAGAATGACAAGTGTCCCACTGGAGGGTTTTTTGAATGATTACAGGATGGCAGGATAGAGCAGAGCTCCTCCTTTCACATGGTCATATTTTTCAGACTGTGGGGGAAGACATTCAGGGATTCAAAGCTTGCACACAATTAGCCCCAGACCCTCCCTAGATCATGATTCAGACTTTGCATCAAACTAGGCTTGGATAAAGTCTGCCATGATCAGAACAATTCCACAGCCTTATTTTATCTATAGTTAGTGTGCAGTGCATTTAAGCCAAGTATCCCCCTGTCCCTCCCTTCTCTAACAACGTAATGATGTGTTTTGTGTAAAATGTGGAAACTTCAATAAAGGAATATAATGCCGAGCTTTGAACCAAATCATCAGAGACCCTCTTTATGCCATTGTGCAGAAGTTCTAAGCACAAAAAAAAACGTGAGGTAGGGCTGTGACTTTGATTTAAATTCATCTTATTCTGAAGGTGAAAGGAGCAATTTATTAAGCTTATACGACAAAGCTGTTAGGGATTCAGGTTAGAAAATGACACATCTTAAGACTGAGTTGATTATGCTGGACACCTTACTTGATGAATAAATTGGGAGTTCAGGATTATCAATTTGTTCTGGCATTGCTTCTAAATGCTCTAGAACTTACATTTACCCTGTTTGATCTGGTTGGGAGATAAATAATTTCTGGACCAATTTGGCCAGACAAAATGGAACAAGTGTTCAAAAACAAGAAATGAGACGAGTATGATTTTGTTGGAATGTAATCAGGCAGTAGAACCAGGGCATTTATTAAGGCAAATGTTTTCTTTCTCTTAGAGTCCTCTGGGGCTGTTTGACAGTTCTTCCACCCGGGGATGCCGAGCTGAAAGGACAATGCTAAGTCTGCGTAAAGTGTCTGCAGCTGGCCTCAGCAATGTCCTTTGCACTGCAGGAGTGATGCGGTTTGCCTGGCTGAGGCAGAGAAGCAATGCTCCTCACCTCACTGAGCGCTTTGCATGCCTTCCAACTGCCTCTTGCAACAAATGGGACATGCCAAAGCAGGCACTGAATCAACCTGAAGCAAAGCTACGCTGCAACCTTGCCTCGCTGTTCAGAAACAGAGGACCCTGTGGCTTTGGGGAAGTGACTTCAAAGGGCTGCTGTGCTCAAAGCATTGTCAAATCAAAGCGTGCCTTCCAAATGTTGTCCCTAAGAGAATACTATAGAAGATTTGCTTTTTTTTTTTTTTTTTTAAGAAAAAATAAAGTTAAGTACCCAGAGGTCTCCTTTTTCAAAAGAAGAATCTTTTTGAGAATGCTGATAGAGCGAGCATTGCTAAAATGACAGGAGATCCAATTGTGGGGTATTTCAGTAGCTGGCAACACATTTTTCTATGCTATCCTCAGAAGGCTGGAGAGAGGGAATAAAGTAAAAATATCCTAGTGGTTCTGGCCAGACCGTTGCTGTTGCTATTATTTTATGCTGCTGGTGGGGGAAAACAATATTTTTCAAACAAAGGGTCACCTCTCTTGCTACTTCAGGATTAGTCACACATCCTTTTACTCATCCTTCTTTGTGCTCTTGAAGAGTGTTGCAAGAGGGTAGACAACCTGCAATGTCAACCAGGACGGATGGAAAATGACAGAATTCTGGGTGGGGGTGGAAATCCATCTTGGCAATTCCTTGAATCTGTCCCTTTCCTTAAAGCTTTTTGAGAAGGCATAGGAAGAGCCAAACTAAGGAAGGTCATATATCAGAAATGGGGATTTTGGGGTGGATATTGGGTGGGTGGATATTGAGAATTTTATGTGGCCTTTAAAGCCTCCTCTGAACATGATTGCTAAAAACTGATAACAGACTTGTTTTCCCATTATAAGAAAAAGTAGAAGGAAACAGCAGCTCAAGCCCTAAAGAAGATGTAACATGATTATTTTAAATTTATAACCATATTTTCTGTTCTAGGGAGCACTCCGTGAAGCTGGCACTGTTTTAAAAATAATGTTGACAATTCAGATAGGTGACCTAAAGATAAATCAGAGTTTAATAGACAACAAATCAATAGGATGTTTATTTATAGATTTCCTAAATTTAGGGAGAAGGTGGGCCAAATTGAACTCCCAAAGGAGGGTTTGGGAAGAATGCAGAAGAAGGCTTCATGGAAGGAAGAGATGTCCAATCTTGACCACTTTAAGATCTGTGAACCTCAAGTCCCAGAATTCTGTAACCACCTATCCTGGCTGAGGAATTCTGGGACTTGAAGTCCAGAACATTGCCAAGATTGGACATTCCTGCTTTAAACAGTATCTGGTAAGCAATTGGCAAGCAACATAAATATTATTTTAGTATCATAGTTTAGCGTAGTATATATCCTGTATCTTGCAGTGGCTAGTAGTCTAGATGTCCCATTTTGTACCAGTTGTACTTTCTGGTTACTTTCAAGGGTAATGAGATAGATAGATAGATAGATAGATAGATAGATAGATAGATAGATAGATAGATAGATAGATAGATAGATAGATAGATAGATAGATAGATAGATAATCTACCTACCTACCTACCTACCTACCTACCTATCTATCTATCTATCTATCTATCTATCTATCTATCTATCTATCTATCTATCTATCTATCTATCTATCTATAGATAACCTTTATTGTCATTTTTTTACTGTGGGCACACTGGCACACATTAAAAATGAAATCCTGTTGCCTGTTCTCAAAAGTGCACACATACATAACATACATACATAACATACATTAGTGATTGCTCAATCTTGGTTCCTGAGGCCTGGTTTGTTTTTATTTATCCTCAGTTCTTCCATTTTGTCAGGATTTAATTCCAGTATGTCAGGTCTTATCCAGTTTAGACAATATTTAAGAGTAATTTTCGCTTCCTTGGAATTGGATAGTTAGGAATAATAAAGTTGGGTATCATCATCCTGCTGATAGAAACCCAATTCAAAATCTCTAGGTGGTTCCCACCAGCATTTCACATCTTTGCTAAATGGCAACAGGGACAAGATAGTGTAAATTGTATGGCAAATTATTGTTCACAAAGAATGATGCAAATTGTTCACAGCACGCCACTGACTGTTCTGGCTCCTTCCAGCCTGTTCTGAAAAGATGTAATCAGGGACATCTACAGCAAGCTGAGCTTTCATCAAAATTATGAAACCATCCTCCCTTATGTGCTTGTATGCCATTTCATGGCACATGCATTAGATAAGCATAGCTTGCATGGAGGTGTTATGATGCCCAATTAATCTTTTCTACCCTTGCCACACCTTCAAACATCCTTGATTGCAATGGAAGCTTCTTTGACTGCCTCTCTGCCTGTGGAGTTTCTAGCATGTTCAGGTAGGCACAATCAGTCTGATCCATCCTGAGAGACTGTTTACTTGCACTGGAGCTGGTGTTACATATTCTTCATCACTCTGCCAGTAAACTAAAAGGCTTATCTGTTGCTGAGGATGAACACTATCATCCATCTGGACTGCCATCTGACAAATGGGATGGAATTTTTTTTAATGGAATCAGAAAACCACCCTAATTCGTAAGAAACCCTAGCTGGACCACATTAATCTGCAATGGACTTGTCAGACCTTGGAAAAGAAGAATTAAACATTGCAAACCTGAGATAGAGCAGGGAGGCAAGGAATGTTGTGGGTCCTGTCCCTTAAGGAGATACATCTGGCTGGACCCAGAAGAAGGGCCTTCTCCATGATGGCTCCCTCTCTCTGGAACATTATTCCCCCAGAGATTAGATTGGCCCCCACTCTAACATTCTTTTGGAAGGTGCTGAAGACCTGGTTCTGCCAGTGGGCCTGGAGAACCCAAGCGGGATAAAGTCCATCAAATGGCTACTTTAAATGTGTATTATAGCTGGGTGGGGGCTTTTATATGGGGTTTTTTATATTCGTGTAAGCCTCCTTGAGTCGCCATGTGTGAGTAGGCAGCAATATAAATTTTCTAAATAAATAAATATGCATAATGCATCATTATTTGTTGTCTCCTGTTCGTCAAAGAATTGTTAATAAGAAATTGAAGAAAATTCCATCCTAATGAACTCAGAGACTATTTGGGTCATAAAAGTGAAAATATTCATTTGTTGATGTAGGTCTACATGCATACACAACACATTAATCCAATATGTCTGCCTTCCTGCCTGTCTATCTCCCCATTTCCCTTTTAATAAAGCTGATCAGAGAGGTCTGATAGTCCACCATGACAACTAATTCTCCATCCCTATAGAGTTTTAACTTGGTCATCATTCTAACATTTTGCTGGGAGTGAATCTCCTGTCTCCAAACCCTGCTCAACCCATTAGGGGATATGGCCTGAGACAATTTGAAATTTGCAGTTCTGCCAAAAATGTTAAGTACAGTCCTCATCTATCGAGGGTTGTCCATCTTTGTCATACACAGTTGTCTAGTTCGGACCAAAAGTTTCATTCATTTCCAGATTGGAGGTTGTTTTTCTGATCCTTCCCATTATCAAAATTCTTCAAAACCCTCTTCTGTTTTCACATTCTAAAGTCAATTAATAAATTCAGTTCTTGGCAGCATGTTTTAATATGCTGGTGGTACCACATGGAGAAAATGCACGGCAATTGTGATCTGGATGTGGAAACATTTGCAAATATTTCATATTTCACAGAAGCATTTTTCAACCCAAAATTCTACAGACATTACAACATTTGACAGTAACTGACAGTTGCTTGTCATGCCCTTGGTCTATAAATCATCCTCAGCTGAGGAAGAAAAACAACTTCTGATACTTATTAAACTAGATTCAGAAAAGCGTGGTACCAACAGTAGTTGTGAGGCAAAGTTATCTTCCACAACTACTGTCTCCTTGTGCCTCCACAAGGTCAGCTTGTATTTTGTCCATCTAACATGTAGGAACTTTCTTTAGGAGTGCCCAGGGACTCCTGCATTTGAGAGCTTCATAGGGAGATATCTAATGCAGGACAATATATATGGTAGTAGATTAATGACTTAAGTAACCTGGGATGGGGATTCAAGTCTAACATCTTCTGGTTGGGCTCAGACAAAAGCATAAAGTTCCTGTCTAATAGCCATCTCCAAATAGCATAGGAGGTTTGATTTAAAGCGTTTCTCTCATTTTACCTAGTGACTAGTGAAACAGTTTCCTAACTTGTTTCCTTCTGAAACACCTTGACAGCAAAAGCACTTAGCAAGAGCACTTAGACTTACATACAGTTTCACAACACTTTACAGCCCTCTCTAAGCGGTTTACAGAGTCAGTACATTGCCCCCCAACAATCTGGCTCCTCATTTTACCAATCTTGGAAGAATGGAAGGTTGAGTCAACCTTGGGCCAGTGAGAATCGAACTGCTTGCAGTGGGCAGAGTTAGCCTGCAATACCGTGTTCTCATCACTGTGCCACTACAGCTCTAATGGTAATATAATACTGGAACAATTAGAATACCTGGACCCGGCTTTCTTAGTATTTTGCTTGGAATTGTGAAAGCCAATTTAAAAACCTTGACCCTTGACCTGAGTTGGAAATGTCAGTTGACTTGCTCCCTTAAAGCTGGGTTGTTGGAAAGAGCTTTACTTCATATGAATCAGCCTGGAATCAGTCTTTGAGTTTGTCTACTGAGATTTATTATTCTTGCTTATTGTCAACCTTGAACTGGTTGCTATCTAACTTTAGCTGAAGGGCCAAGACACTGGCATCAGAAGAAGTGAATACCTGACAGTGACTGACATGTGAACAATCGATGTTTGGCAGTATATCACAGCAATTGTGCAGCAGCAGCATTTGACAGTATGCAAAAGGTTCCTTCCAATTGGACATAGTTGAACTTCCTTTCGATAGTTAATTCATTTAATCACAACTGTCAAATGCTGAGGTCAGATCTGTATTCCCAGAATTTTATCATCTAATATGAAGAACTAATTCTGGTAGCAAAATGTCTAGCCTGAAATTGGAAAAACTGTCAAATGTAGCTAAACTTTATTGCAGAACTGCTGTTCATTATACATCTTTTGCTCATAAATCTCACGGGTCATCAACATAGGACAGTAAAACTAGGTGTAAGCATATGTGTACCAAATCCATCTGGGTATGAAAATAAAGCAATATTAGTATAAAGTTTGACACATTAGCATTAGTGGGGGTTTTTTTTAGTAGATTCCAAATGGAAAAGTATTATTGAAGAACCAGTAAGAAAAAAATCTAATCTATTTTGGGGAAAAAAACCATATATCTTTGCTAGCTTAAACCAGTGCAATATGAATAATATATTTCTCCTGGTTATAGTTTTATTCCTTTCTACAACCTCTGGTTTTAAATGTTGACTGTTTTCAAGGAAACTGAGAATACCACATATGAGAGACATGGCCACAAACATAAATATAGGCATTTGCCCTGTCTAAACAAGGTAAAAAAATGAGACCGACAGACTTGAATTCTCATCTTTTTGCTCTTACATTCTTCATTCAGAATCTATAAGTACCTGTATTGTTACAATCTGAAATCACTGAGATTGCCTGTGCTCTACACTGATTTAGAGAAAGAATTCCATAGAAAGAATTCTAACTGATGTATAGAATGCATAACCTTTCTGAGGGAAAGTACTGGAATGTATTTTCCCTTACCAGTGTGACCTGCTAGAAATATTTACCTGAGAGAGCAATGAGAAAATATTTAATTTGGCTTTCATTTTATAGTCAACTCATCTGAGAAGTGTCTTACCCCAATGGAATTAGCTCACCCCACCTCAGCTGGCAAAAGGGGCATGTTGCATACCCCGTCAGTTAAGGAATACTAGCTGGTAGGTTCCAGGAGAAGAGCCTTTTCTGCTGTGGCTCCTGTCCTCTGGAACATCATGCATCCCAAGGTGAGATCTACACTCACCGTTTTGGCCTTCTGAAAGGGCCTGGGGTGACAACAGGGCCGTGTCATACTGGTGGTGATTAATGGACTAAGATAAGACCCCACCACCTCCATCTGTGCATTTTGCCCCCTTCTTTCTCATTTTTGTCAATTTTAAATCAACTTTAGTGCAAATATTAATTTTTTAAAAATAATTTATGTTGTTGCTTTAATTGAATGTAATCTCCCTAGAGGTGCCTCTAGGTAAAATGGGCAGCATATAATTTTCATAAATAAATAAACTTTGTATTTCCTGAACCAATGCACCTTTTAGATTACATATTTCTCACATTCTTGGAATGTAGATGTCAACTCTACAAATGAACATGGCTGCAGCCATTTTCCTTCTCATTCTAGGTTGCCACATAGAATGGAGGCGGGGTGGGGTTACCCAGGTGCTTTGTTAGTCAAAATAATATTTTGTCCTGTGGGAACCAAGGTCATTGGCTGCTTCCGAGACTAGGGACTGGGCGTTGCATAAAAAGCCTACCAAATAATCATATTGGGGAACATAGTTGCTTGCATAGCTTTTATGGGTGGGACATTTAACTTTGTATTGGAAAATTGTTACTTGTGTATCCAGACTTGGTTTCACTCTTGACTGTGCCTGTACTTTGTAACTAATAAACATGTTCTTTGAGGAATTTGCAAGCCTCAGAGTTCTGCTTTATTCCTCTCTGTCTGTCAGAACCATGACAATAGACATCATTATGAATTTGGAAATCTTTTATTGGGGAAATCTGCGTATAGTAATATACAACTGGACAAAGTGAAAAAATAACCTCCTTTGTCCATTCCTAGTTTCAGAAGAGGGATTATAGGCCATATTTAAAAAGCTCAGTATTGATTTTATGTAGTACTAATAAGCTACATTTTAATTAACACAATTCCCATATACTGTATTTGCCCAAATGGAAGATAACCCAGGAATATTGGAAAGAGAAAAAAAATTAACTGCCTCTGCTACCACATCCTTAGAAAATCGATAGCTAAATTATTTCTTCCTTTCAAGTAAGTACAGTAATTTTCACTGAAATGAAAACGTTTTTCTGGATTGAACTTTTTATAGAGTATTAGAAGCCAGCAATGGCATGTTAATTCTACACTGTGAATCACTTTTATTGGTATATTTATATTGCCTTTTTAAAATACTTTCTGATTAATTACTGTTAAATAGACAAACCTATAATTGCAAGTGTTGCAGGGTAATTACAAATGCCAAAAAAAATAATTTAAAGTAACAATAAGTGATTGAAATCTCAGGACCAAGACACACATACACACACGCACACGCACACGCACACACAAACACAGACACACAAAAGAAATCTATTCTTCACAGAAGCAACTCATCTTTTTTTTTTTTCTAGGCTTCCATACAAGCCTGAAAAATGATCCAGCCAGTTTAAGGAGTTGATTCATCAAAAAATAACTTTCTGGTTTCTCGATAAACTTTTTGATGGAGTTTTAAGATGATGGTTTCAGGGTATGAAGGAGAATGCTGATGGATGTTTTTGATGCATTGGGATTGCTTCCAGGTTTGATCCCATAAAGCTGAGGACTGTATCTGTTGGATTGGTTGAAACTAGATCAAGAGTCAGGAAATGAAACAGAGGCTGGGGAAAGAGAAGACCGAAGGTTTCAGTATAGATTATCAATGATGGTTTAGCAGGATGGAAGATCAGACGCACTATTCTGCTGCCTCAATTTAATCTATTTGAATTAATCTGTTTCAAGTGGCAGGAATGGCAGGGATTGTCTTGATTTGTCCATGCAGCACAGTGAAGCTGCAGCTGTGGGATGACATTGAGGTCATGTGGCAGTTACTAATACAGAAAGAGGTAGGGTGTTTAGAGAAGAGGATCTCTGGAGGCTTGGAACCTTGGATGAAGAGCCTTATTAGACTTCTGGAAACCTGAATGCTAAATGGAAATTGATGGAAGTTTTGGAACATTGGGACTTGTCAAAACAGGTGGATATTAAAACAGGAGCTCTGTGGAAGAGAGATGACGATTTCTTCTTCTCCCCCAGCATTTTCTAATATACTGTATGGTGTTTGCTCTGATGTTCCAGTACCTTTCCAAAGTCAGTCTCTGGATCAAATTTGGTGATTATTTCAGGTGGGAAGTAAGCTAGCAAGTGAAAAGAAGGAGGGAGTGTCAGGATGGGGAAATTTACATGGTTATTGTCATTAATGGGAGAATGTCTTTAACTGTTTTTTCTGGTTATCTTGAAGTTCAGAATATGTATTGTCATTAAATCTGCCATAATTGGTGGTGTTGCCAAATTGCTGTTACCTGGTTTGTATGTGGGGAAGTGTTGTGAAACTGTGAAATTGTAACCTTGTATGAGTGCTAGAGTATCTGCAGACCTAGATACTATTGATGACAGTCATTGTCACATGAGTATGTTGGTGGGTGAACATAAAGGAGGAGGGACAAAGTTTGTGATTACAGATTACACCTTGCAGGTCAATCTACCTACTTCATGGGGGTCAGAATTTTAGGTATAGAGTCTTTAATGCTCCTTAAGATTAGACAAGTCACTTAGCAAGCAGAAGAAGAGTATTTTGGTGACCGTCTCTAATGTATCTGGTGACTGGTTTTCTGATAAGTAAATTGAGGGATGATTCTTAACCTAGCACTATTAATTATTAGGGAGTTAAATATTTTGTACAGGATGGCATGCTTTGTTTAACTTCAGTTACTACAGTTACCATGACTCATGTGTAAAAACTTGTATGCAAAGAGGATGTGTATTGTTCAGCTGCATTCCTATTATGAAAATATCACCTTGTATTGATTCTGTAATAGAGAATCAGTTGTTGGTGCATAGCTGATGCATGGTTAAATGTAAAGCCCAACAAACCTGGGTCTCAGTGGTCAAATCTCTGGTTTACATGCCCTTAAGGTTTTGAGAGATGCCCATGTACCAGATCATTAATTCAGTCTCAGAGATGAAGTTAAACATTGAGATCTATAAGGATTCCAATCATAACTTATGTCAATTTGTCAGAATTCCTAAGTAGACATTTTGAGCTGCAACAGAAAAACTGTTGGCCCTCCATTGTGGTATCAGCGCCCCTCCCCCACAAAGCCTCAAACCACAACAACCTCCCCCCATCCTCATGATCAAACGGTCCATCCCTTTGACTTTGTCTGGCTTGAGATTTCAAACCATCTTTTCTTGTATCACGTGAGATTATTGCTACCAGGGAAATTATCATGAGCAGATTAAAGAAAATGGTATTCAAGCACAGACTAGTTTCATTCAGAGACAAATGATATCCTTGTGCCTTATGCCAAAGAGAAATCAACACAGGAGACAGCCCAAAGAGTCTATCAGCGCAGTGTGTCTGTGTGACAGAGTAAACGACAACTCCAAAGCTGCCAGCCCAGATGCCTGAGTGTTCTGCCAAGCAGCCAGAAGCATTTGCTAGAAAGAAATATCTTCACAATTTGACATCTGCGACTGGTGTAGAAAGATAAGGCAGATAAGCAGGGTAATGAGCAGGAATATTGGAGGTGGCAATCCAGTGAATGATGCAGGACTTTTCTTTTTCGGTTTCAATTAAAAGAGCAAAAACTGGGGGAAATAAAATATGGAATACCAGATGAGAATGCGCACAATTCTATTTGTGGAACTGACGCTTTCCTGAGAATTAATAGTGGTTATAGAAGAAACGTGTACTGGAGCATTTGTTTTACTGAGTCTGCAAGCCCTGTCACATAGATTTTGCATTTTCTAAGAAGTTGTCCTTGCTACTGAAATATTAGCATTTGGGTGAGTGTATAAGCTTAGTTTGTTTTTTTATCTGGGACACATGTCTAATTTCAACAGCCCTCTGCAAGTGATCAGTTCAGAACTTTGATAGGAGCTAGCTATCCAATCTTTGTGTCTGTTGTCTGAGAAACAAAGAAGTGACACCAGGAAGAGAAGAAGGGAATAAATAAACTATGTTAGAAAGAGAAAAAGGTTATTGAAAAGAAGCTGGTGCCATTCATTTAAATCTGACTTCATCTACCGTTTGTTTTGGCCTTGCCCACCATTGGCATTAGACTCCAAAATACAACCCCTAAAAAATAGAGTAGGAAAAGCAGCTGATTCCTTCCCTTTATACTATATTTTAAATGCCCATGGAGATTCTCAGTCATCCAGATCGTGGTTGTCCCAAACATGCTTTTTCAAGAGGCAACTGGACTTTCTTGCTTTTCCTTTCTATACTATATTTTGAATTTTATCCAGGCTGCAAAAATATGGACAACCACTAAATGGCAGCAAAGAATTAGAGTTTTCTCTCTGTTAACTGCTCGTAGGATTGTTCAAATGAGCAGTAAGATGTGGTACGGAGGAGAAACACAGAATCACAGAAATTTGTGTGCCCATGAAAGATTCTCCTCCTTCCCAAAGCTTTCTATTCACTTATCTTACTTTGCTGAGCTTAACCAAAATCATGGTTAACTAAAACTAAAAGCTGCTAGTCTAGAAATAGGCCCCTTTTCTCACATCTGAGTGCAGGCATAAAACGTGCTGATCCACATTTTATTTTCATACAGTAGTTGAGATTTTTATCCCATCTTCCTTCCAGGGAGAAAGCCGAAAGTAACCTGTAATGAATCCATAGCCATAGATAGAGTCAGTCTCCATTTATAGAAAGTAATACAACATTTTGAGCAGGACCTCTGGTCATGTAAGTCACCCTTCCATGCAGCTCCCCAGGCATTTTTCTGAAACAGCATAAAAATCTGGACAGGCTGCTTAATTGAAAGATTTATCATCCCCTTTCAATGAGAGTAATGAATTCCATCAAACTAAGTGTAATTTTCACTGGCTTGGCATCACAAACATCCTGGAAAAGGGGGATTTAAATCCCCAGGGTCATTAAACAACATGGCAACTGCTTCTTTGCAGCTTGCATAGCATTTCTTTCAGTGCATGGATTACTAGAAGTGACTTCTCTCCATAAGTCCTTTTTTTCCAGTCGAGGTCAGATTTATGTGGTGAACCAAAGGCTGCTCTCAAGAAGCGGGGAGAAAAGGAATAGAGCCAAAAGGGGAAAAAAGAATCAAGCTACCAAAACCAGGCTATGAATGAACATTTAGCAAACTAAATATAGAACAAATGAAAGCAACATCTTCTTTCTGAAGGTAGTTGGATGTTTTAGAGGACCACAAAAGTCATGCTAATGTCTTAGCAGACTGGACTGTACACAGGTTGAAAAAGAGAGAGAAAAAATATATTTGTCATGGAAAATTGCCAAACTTAGCACTTGGTGGAGAACATCTTCAGAAAACTTAAGGTTGTATACTAGACTGGGAAGTCAACAAAGCACCCCAGACAAAGTCAGTGACAAACATGCTTGTCTTGTTGCTAAGAAACACAAAATGAAACATGGCCATGAAGTCAGCAGGGGAAAAAAATCCACCTTTCTTTCCAAAAATTGAAGATCAGAACGTGAGAAGGAAGTGTTATAATTTGGTAATATTTATTGTCAAGCCACTATGAACACAACTCATCATCAGATATAATATTTGAAAATATTGAATGGTGAAATTTAAAAAGTAAACTGACGAAGTGAAAAATATTTCCACAGTTTAACTATATGCACACTATAATTTCTATCCTGGATTTTTTTTATTAGTCAGCTTCTTTTCTCTGCCCCTCTTCCTTTCACATTTGTTTTTTTTTTTTTCAAGGGCAAAGAAGGACAACATTCTGAGAGCTTCAACAACACCTCAAGGAGGCTGCATGGAATCCAGAAGTTGTAGATTACTCATCAATATGTGTGAACATTTTGAGAAGCAACCAGGAGAATAAATAGCAGACAATTTTCAAGTGAGTTTTTGCCATGCTTTGTAAGTCAGTGTTGGCATTTTGAACTGAATCTAAAAGTAAATCTAAAAAGCAACTTGCCTGTTGAATGTTTAATACTCACTAGTCTTACCTCGAAGGTGGTAACTTGCAATTTGAAAAAGTCCAGTCCAAAATCAGCAGAGCTATTCTCCATCCATTTTTTTTTAATGTCTCCACTGAATCTGCTTATTTAGGGATGAAACTGAAATAGACATATCAATAGATCATATCAGTATGTTGCAACAATTGCAGGCAGTGGAGATAAAAATTTGAAATAAGTTATTCGGGTATCTGAGATAAAAAGCTAGTAGCACTGTACATAATAATAATAATGGGGTATAAAGAGAGCTAGATTAAAATGGGGGATTGATTAATTTCTTTGGCAATCAAACTGTGCATACCAGTGAAAAAAAGAAGTTTGTAATTCAGTACTGCAGCATACTGACTCACAGGTAAATGTACAAGATTACAAGCATTTCTTCACAGCATTTTTAAGTACAATTATATTTCAACTTCTCTCTCTAAAGCAGCGGTTCTCAACCTATGGGTCGCGACCCCATTTGGGGTCGATCGACAATTTCACGGGGGTCATCAAACAAGGCTGTCCACCATTTTTTCCCCTTTTCCGGCGGGTGCCTTACCTCCCTTGAGCTGGGCCAGCTGGTGGTCAGCCTGCTCTGTCTCTGCCGCTTGCCAGCTATGCCTCGGCCAGCGCAGGGGGCGGAACCACGCATGCGCAGCGCTCCCGGGCAGGGAAAGTCCTCGACTTACGACCGGTTGGATAGTCCTCGACTTACGACCAGTTTAGTCCTCGACTTACAACCGGTTTAGTCCTCGACGTACGACCGGTTTAGTCCTCGACTTACGACCGGTTGGGGGGTCACGGCATTAAAAAGGTTGAGAACCACTGCTCTAAAGTTACATCATGATGCTCTTCTTTCTACTCTACCCTGTCTAATCATCAAAACCATAAGTCATATGTTCATTTTTTTTCTTTTTCTTTTTCACAGAAAAAGTCTATAAGGAATGAAAAATTAATAGACTTGTCATATGAAAATTGGTATCTAATAGAAAGTTGGAATGGAGCAGTTTGCCTGCAAAAAGACTGATCCTCTGTGAAAGGAGTTAAAATAACACAAGTTAAATTACCCAAAATATTTTTTGGTATGATACACAGCTTACAGCTTGTGTATAGCAATATAAAAATGGTGTGTATTGTTTTGAAAGAGACAGATCTTTCTCAGAAATAGTATGCTTTGGACTTCTAAAAAAAATGTTACATGTGTTAACAAAGTGGAGTTATTGCCAATGACTTTTTCAGATCCTAAGCAAGTGACTCTAATGTTAAAGTAAAGCCTTTATGATGGTAGTAAAGCCTTTATAAGAGGGCAATTTATAAAGCAAAATAATAAATTAAAAAGACAGATAGAGAAGATGCAAAAGATTGTAATGGAAATAAAGATAAAGGAGAAGAACTGAGATGTCCAGGAAGTAAAAACGGATCATAATAAATTAAACTTCTGTGATGCCAGCTTTCTATGTCAATGATAAAGAAATGGAAATAAAATTGAATTTTGTGAAACAGTTTGCAAATAAACTGGAGAAATGTTTGGTGTATAATTCAAGAAAAGAAAATGAGATGGCAAATTTCTCTGTTGAGAAATTAAAAAAAAATTAGCATTAGATAAAATAATGCCCCCATAATGCCTTTATCATTTTTAGGAAAAGAAGCATTTTGTAGATAAGAAACAGTGGGCAATCAGAAATGACTACCATATCTAGATTTGCTGATGCAGGAACACGAGAAGCTTAAAATGAAATCAAGAGAATTACTAGGTGCAGTGAGATTTAGTTCTCAATGGTTTACATATGCACAGTTAAGAAATATTTAATAGAGATTTTTTAAAAAATGGAATTGAAAAATAAAATGGAATTTGAAACCAAATTATGTACAAACATTGAACATATGATAGCTGAAATGCATAAAATTTTGCTGAGATTTGGAATGGAAGAAGAGCAAGTTAAAATCACTGCATTATAAAATGAGCTAAGAATGTTGTTTGTAATAAACAAGTGGACAATGAGATGAAATCTGGTTAAAAGGACTGAAATTCACATTGTTTTACAATTTAAGAGAGAACTTTTATAAAATATTGTACTGTTGGTATGACACCACAGAAATTAGCTAAGTTGTATAAATGTACTTCTAATATATACTGTATAATGAAACAAAGAATTCTAAAGAATAATTCCAGATGAAACCATAAATGTTTTTATTGACTTGTATGGATAAGTAATTTAAAAAGTTTTATGGAAGACTGGTTTTGTATATGGTAACTGCAGCAAGACTATTGTATGCACAAAGATGAAAAAAAAAATACTGAAATACTGACAATGGAGGAATGGATTGTAATGATGATGGAATTTTGCAGAAATGACAAATTTGACCTGTTTGATCAGGGATAAGACAATGAGTACCTTTAGTAAAGACTGGAAACCCCTTATGTACTTTTTGATGAAAATTGAAAGAAATGAACTGGTGATTTATGGATTTACCAATTAAAAAGGGTTAAATATGGGAAGAGGGGAATTATGATCCAATTTTAATGGGGGAAGAGAGAGGGTAAGCTTGAAACTGATATAAAAAAGATTTTTCTTAAGCGTAAATAGATTTTTCTATTTGTACTTATTTTCATACTTTTCTTAATTTCTTACGTTACGTTATTTTTTCTTTGTCTTTTCTTTAAACTTAATCAAAAGAATTAAACATTAATCAAAAATAATAGAACAGAATAAAGATATTTAACTTATTCTGATCAAAGGGGGAGTTGGATAATCAAGTAAGGAAATGTTAAGAAAGAACAAAGAGAAAGGAAGGAAGAAAGGAAGGAAGGAGGGAAGGAAGGAAGGAAGGAAGAGAGGGAGGGAGGGAGGGAGGGAGGGGGAGAGAGAAGGAGAGAGAGAGGGAGAGAGAGAGAGAGAGAGAGAGGAAGGAGATCTACAATATGCCATTTACAATATATTATTAAAAGTAAGAGGTAGTGTATACAGATTACTTTTAAACTGATTTGGTTAAGGATGGAAACATAAAATATTAACAGTTCAAAAGTTAATTCTTAGCCCTTTACCAGGGACAGATTTGCTGGTTTGTATACAGATATTCTTTCTCTTCAGGACAAATGATTAAATTCTAATCAAGATACAGATAGAGTTAAATGCATATTGTAAAGATCTGATCAGAAATTCTTTTTACTAGGTATCCTCTTACAGTGTTCTCTCTAATCTCAAATAAAATTAGTATTGTATAGTTTTTAGTTTTTAAACCAATAAAACTCAAACTTTGGTGCACTGGAGAAAAAAGCAATCTGATTTGCTAATCACAAATCTGCACATTCCTTTGTAAGAATTTTCATACTTTTACTATTATTATTCGGTTATATTGTAATTGTCTCCAACTATTTTAGGGATTATTTTAAAGTGCCATTCTATCTATAGTTTTCTTGGGTTACTATCATTCATTTGTGATTTTTGTGTTTTTTCCTCTTCCCTATCTTTCATAAAGATATGAGAAAAATGCATAATTTAGCTTATGTTTTGGCATTCACATCAGCCCAGCAATATTTGCAGGATGAAAGGCAGCTGATGCTTATTATGAGTGGGTGAGGGCTTACAAATTACACTTTAAATAGCGGCTCCCTCAATGTTAATTCGACTAGTGAGAAAAAAGGAATTATTTTGGCCTTTAGTAATTCCTGTCAGCTGGTATCACTGACCTTTTCAGCATATCTTGTTTGGAGTTAAGAAGGAGGTGAAGGTAGGGGTGAATTGACATTAAACAAAGGATTATGATGTTGAGAAGTTTCATTGGAGTTATCTAAGTCCAATCAGCATTTTGTGGATACTGAAACATGGTTATATATGGGTAACATTTCATGAACCAATTCCCCTACTAATTGTTCTTCCTTCTGGAGATAGGAGCTACACCAGGGGTCCTCAATCTTGGCAACTTTAAGACTTGTGGACTTCAACTCCCAGAATTCCTCAGCCAGCTTTGATGGCTGAGGAATTCTGGGAGTTGAAGTCCACAAGTCTTAAAGTTGCCAAGGTTGAGGACCCCTGAGCTACACAGAGGTTCAAAGGTCTTCTAAAATGCTTAGAATGAAGCTTTTTATCTTTGTTGTCATTTTAATTGACTTTGTGATGCTGAAACTAGGTATTCTTGCTTATGTACTAATTATGGTCCTCATCATACTGATATTGTGATTCCTGATTGCCTAGGATCGTAGTTAATTAGGTTAGCATTAGAAATGACATTAGAAATGGACAGGTAAATTGCTCAAAACTGTGAATTGGGACACGTATGAAAGCCTCTACATATTCTGACGATCCCATTTGATGCTGATTTGTTCATTTCTTAATATTACTGTCACTTTTCTTTTGGTATCCAGGAAAAGTTATATAAACTTGTATATCCTGGCATTATAGCATATGTTTATCTTTTCAGCATATGTCCATTTACATTAGAAAAGAACATTTTCCCTAATTCTAAGGAAATTATCTTGCAGATAAACACTATAGGGCATATCATTAGCCAAATGCTTTTTTTCCCATTTTATTATCCTTACAACCTACACTCACTATACTTTAGTAAAAAAAGAAAAATCTTCCTAATACATTGTGTATTTAATCTAGTATTAGACCAAATAGGAATTCTGAAGTCCAATATTGTTTGCTGTGAGGAAGAAAGGAGGCAGTGGTGGTGATATTAGGTTCTTTTGCAAAACATGAATGCTTTTACTCACAGGGAAGTATTGGATGGGGAAGGAGCTCCCTTTAACTTCCCTCTGTGCCTTGATGTGGTGATGATTATGTAACATTTGATAATCTATATAAATAAAAATGTAAATGTTCGTTTGTTCAAAATCTTAAATCTCTGAAAGTTCTTCACCGATTGCTTTGAAATTTTGATACAGCATTGCATTCGAATACGCGCGTGTTTTTATATACCTATCTTATATAGATGTCACACCTGTGACAGGTAAAACATGTTTTTTTTGAAAAACAGCACCATCTGTTGGACGTAAAAGCAACACACGCTTTTACCAGACTGAGCCACAGCAACGCGTGGCTGGGTAAGCTAGTTTCCTATAAAATTGAAAACTGGAACATGCAATTTCTCACAAAGAGGGAAAAGAGGAGAAAGCTGTGGTGGCAACACGCATTCCAAATATTTAATTTATTCTGAAAAAAGAGAGAGCTGGATAATCAAGAAACCAAATGTCTTATATTTCAAAACAATTCTAGCAATAAGATATTTGGAAAGATAAGGCAAGATAAGATAGAACAAGACAGAATAGTTGGACTAGGGCACATAAATGTGAAAAGAAATAAGCTTCAGAGTTGGCTGAGTTATAAAGTTCTGATTGGTACCACTATTATCCACAATAGAACCAGTGGTCAAAACATTTGTCAATAGGGGATGACTTTTGCTTGAGTCAAAAATTTGAGAGTTCTTCCTTGGTGTTTTGGAATACTTTGGAAACTTTGGACCAGTGCTCTTCAACATCTTGACCAATGATTTGGATGAGGGGATAGATGGGGAATTCATCAAATTTGCAGACGACACCAAGCTGGCAGGAATAGCCAACACTCCAAAAGACAGGCTTGGGATACAGAAGGATCTTGACAGACTTGAACATTGGACGCTATCTAACAAAATGAAATTCAATGGTGAAAAAAGTAAGGTTCTACATTTAGGCAAGAAAAACCGAATGCACAAATATAGTATAGGTGGTACCTTGCTCAATAGTAGTAACTGTAAGAAAGATCTTGGAGTCCTAGTGGACAATTACTTAAATATGAGCCAGCAGTGTGCTGCAGCTGCCAAAAAAGCCAACACAGTGCTATGCTGCATTAACAGAGGGATAGAATCAAGATCACATGAAGTGTTAATACCATTTTACAATGTCTTGGTAATGCCACACTTGGAATACTGCATCCAGTTTTGATCACCATGATGTAAAAAAGATGTTGAGACTCTAGAAAGAGTACAGAGAAGAGCAACAAAGATGATTAGAGGCACTGGAGACTAAAATATATAAGAAATGGTTGCTGGAATTGGGTATATCTAGTTTAATGAAGAGAAGGATGAGGGATGACATGATAGCAGTATTCCAATATCTCAGGGGCTGCCACAAAGAAGAGGGAGTCAAGCTATTCTCCAAAGCACCTGAAGGCAAGACAAGAAGTAATGGATGGAAACCAATCAAGGAGAGAAGCAACCTAGAACTAAGGGGAAACTTCCTGACAGTTAGAACAATTAATCAGTGGAACAACCTGACTCTAGAAGCTGTGAATGCTCCAACACTGGTCTTTAAGAAGAGATTGGACAGCCATTTGTCTGAAATGGTATAGGGTTTCCTGCCTGAGCAAGGGGTTGGACTAGATGACCTCCAAGGTCCCTTCCAACATTATTATTATTATTATTATTATTATTATTATTATTATTATTATTATTATTATTATTATTATTATTATTATTATTATTATTGTTGTTGTTGTTGTTGTTGTTGTTGTTGTTGTTGTTGTTGTTATCTTTCCTGAAAGTTTCATTTCAAAGAAAATGATTGATTTGATTTGATTCAAATAGGTAACATGCAACTAAATATATTAGATTATATTTACTGATTTTTTTATTTGGAATGCTGATGCATGCTTCCTTAATCCCTTTTTTCTTCCCAATATCCACATTTCCCATGTAAAATGCTTTTTATGGCTTAAAATTTGATAGTCTTGATACTTGATCCTAGAATTTTTAGCAGTGGCCATGCAGATAGAGTAATCATAGAAACTGAACTCCATTTGTCTACTAAATATTCAGATTGGAGAAGAGTGGCAGAATATGATCAAGAATCTACCATTATAGTCTATAACCATGATGAATGAATTGATTTGTGGGTGAACCAATCCACTATAGCATGTTCAACAAACTGTAGAGTTGAATGTTGATGAATCTTGATGCCAAACTGCACCCTATCCTTCTTCTAATGGGAACATGCATATGCCCTTTTCAATATTCTAAAGTCCATGAGGCTGAGAATTAGCTGGAAATGGTTGCTTGTGAAAACCAGAAAAGAATTAATTTTCACATAGTGGAGATTGAATAAAGCACTTTCAGTACCTTGGAGAGCTCACCAAAGACAAACCAAATTGGTCCATAGGTCTAAAAGCTGTTGCATCATTAAAGAGACATTAAGCAAACTTAGAACCAGTTAATTCCTTAATTCTACCATTCAGTGCTGCTGATTCTGGAAAAAAGACTCTGTGACTCTGTCTAAAACCTGAGTTTCAAGGACAGTTGGAAACTTTTAGAGACAATGGAAGGGTCTAAATGCCCTACATAATTAGGTAAGGATGGCATGAAAGAAGCTGCGGAAGATTACCCTTGAATTAAGGAAACATGAAGTTAGCTCCCTTTAGAACAAAATGAGCAAAATCATCCAACTCAGTAAATCTCTATTGCAAAATGTTTCAATT
Organism: Protobothrops mucrosquamatus; assembly: GCF_001527695.2. Classification (NCBI taxonomy): domain Eukaryota; kingdom Metazoa; phylum Chordata; class Lepidosauria; order Squamata; family Viperidae; genus Protobothrops; species Protobothrops mucrosquamatus. The sequence continues at coordinate 57,337 of NW_015387146.1, forward strand.
ACAGGAGAATACAGGACTACATTTTTTCACTGTAGAACAAGCCAAACATAAAAATGAGCACAACTAAAAATAAAGTATAATATTATTTTTTCCCCAGTGTCATAAAAGGCATATTACTCATGCCTTGGTGTTTTTTTTTTAAATTTAGTGTGAACCAGTTAATTTCAATCACCTTCACAAATCTTCTGTAATATTCATTGTGAATCACAGGTGTTAAGATTTCCTAGCATAAGCAATTAGTACCTTGCCTGGCTCTGTCTTCTCACCCTTAGTCTTCTCCTTTAGGTGGAGGTCATGTAAATAGAGTGTTGTATTTGTAGCGGGGCTGGCTGAAAGGCTTTACAGGAGCCTGTCCAGGGAGAGGGAAGCTCAGACAGCTGCTGCCAGTTTTGGGTGCAGCGGGCATGGATCGGGCAGAAGGAAAGAAAAAGGAAAGAAAAGTGGTAGGTGTGGTTGCTGTTGCTGTTGTTGGAGAGAGACCAGGTGAAATCGAAGAGGGATTTGAGGTTTTAGCTGATCCCTTTCTGTGAAGGAGAGGGAAGGAGGGAGTGAGAGAGAGTGAGAAGGTGGAATTTTACTGCTTTTTTTCACGGGGGGGGGGGAATCCCAAGCAGAGGCAAGAGAGAGAATGTGAGGAGAGAGAAAGTTGCTGGGGTTGCTAAATTCAGATTTTAACAATAAAGGAAAGCATTCAAAATTATGTTATTATTATGGTATTTAATAATTGGTATATTTGTTTTAAAAGAGAGTTAAAGGAAGTTATAGATTTGTTAGATTAATAGTTGATTAATGTTAGTTAGATTATGATTATTTTATTGTTAACTCTGTGACTGGCTCTGGGAAGTGAGGGGGGAGGGATGGAGGGTTGGGTTTGGGGGAGGGGGGATTTATATTGTAAAATTTTATAAAATTTTCAATTAAAAAAAACAATAAAGGAAAGGGGGGAGGGGTTTTGACACTGACGAGACCTGTGACTGCGAGTGATGACAGAAGAGAAGGAGAGGCTGGTCGTTACTGCTTTGGAGACCAGTGGCCATCCAAACTTTGATTATTGTTACTTGTGCAAGTTATAGACATTGTGGGGAGCTGCCCTTGCGGGGCGAGCTGTTACTGCAGAATGCTGACTACCTTCGTTCGTGTTCCTATTGCTGCCTGGAGCCGGGGTTTTCCCCACCCCACTTGTTTCCAAACGGTCGCTGTGAAATCATTGACTATTGCTGCTATGACTGCCTGGGGATATTAAACACCATCACACATTGACTATCAGGGCTTAGGGGCTGATCATATTTGTTCCCGAAAGCTGCCCCCTTTGACGATGAGAGTCTACCACCTCCTCACTTCGTGTGAGCTTTTGCTAGAAAGGACACTTTACCAACACCTTGAGAGCGCAGCTGCAGGGCACGGCAGAGTGGAGTGGGGCTGGGAGGGCCTGGGCTTTGGTGGCCTCTGAGGGGATAATGCTACATATGGAAACCTTAACACTTAGCAATTAGTAATAGGAAGAAAAAAAAATCAACTTTCAACAGTCAGGCTATTTCAGATGAACAGTTTAAAAAGCTCCACTTCCTAAAGCAGGTGAGATTTCAGTAGAACAAGCATTACTAATTGGAGAACCTATGCTTGTTGAACTTACCTGAATTCTGATGTTGTTTTTTTCCTGCATTTTCCACAATATTTTTTTAATACTCTCAGAATTAAGAGATTGCATGGCAGGATGTAGACTGTGTGCAAGGAGAAGCAGAAGACATAATTAGAGCAACAGAGATAATAATAGCTTTTGTTATGCTGTGATTTCAACATAATTACACAAACCAAGACAAATGGATTATTCTTCCATTAGATTTTCTCTTCTTACACATAAGGACTAAATAGATGACCTTTGGTTAGTGGGTTAGGGACTGCACATACAGTTTTAAGGAGGGATGAGGCACAGCTGCTGGAGTTATGATGAAAAGTTAGTAGACCTGTGTCACAAAAATGGTAATGCAGGGATCTAACCCTTCTTCATTTCTATTCCTTGCATCCTGTCCCATTCCCTCAGTTTTTAAATAACTTAACAGTATTTGTTTCTAGCTTGTAGCCCAAATGCTCTTAACTTCCTCCACAAAACAAGCTGAATACTGTTTTCTCATTGCCTTAACTCTTCCAAATCCAGCATTTTTGGGAAGACATAGAGTCCTATTATTCTCCTGTTTATGGGCAAGTGGCTCAAGCGAACATTGGTAAGTTAAACAGGACCTGGAGAGCCGAGAGCAAATGATCCTTGCTTTGTATTTCTACTACACAACCCATGGCTTGTCATCATTTTGGAGATACTACCTTGCCAGATTCATCAATGCTTTCAACAATGACATAACTTCTAATGTATTCTAGACAAGATGCCTCTAGTTGAGATGGGTAGCACACAAATCTAATAAATAAATAAGTGCTGCCTTCCTTGGAAAGACTTGGATGTATTCAGAGATGTATCTGCTTTGAAAATAGCCCATAGCTCAGCCCAACTTCAGCACAGGACAAGCTTTATGACATTTGGTATTATGTCACAACTTGCTTTATGGTAAAGTTTATGGTAATGTTTTATAAAATGTGCCAAATTTTAGCTCCACAGGAGTCATGGGTTCTGGACTTTGGAAACATCCTGTAAGTGAATCCATCTGAGGTACCTTGGTTCAAAACATTTTGTTCTATGGTGCATTGTGAGTCCACTTAAAACTCATAGGCATCAGAGTTTTAGTGCTATATAGATCAGAAGAATAAGGATTACTGAGAGGCTGGCCTAGCTTGTATCAGCTAGAGGAATGGCTAGGCAGGAAAAACCATAGGTACAAGTACAGATTAGGTGAAACCTGGCTCAGAAACAGGAACTGTGAGAGGGACCTAAGAATCCTAGTGGATGATCACTTAAACATGAGCCAGCAGTGTGCGGCAGAAGCCAAAAAAGCTAATACAATCCTTGGTTGTATAAACAGAGGCATAGAATCAAAATCACATGAAGTATTAGTACCACTTTATAAAGCCTTAGTAAGACCTCACCTGGAATACTGCATCCAGTTTTGGTCACCATATTACAAAAAAGATGTTGAGACTTTGGAAAAAGTGTAAAGAAGAGCAACTAAGATGATTAAAGGCCTGGAAACAAAAATATATGAAGCACGGTTGCAGGAACTGGGTATGGCCAGTCTAGAGAAAAGGAAGACTAGGGGAGTGACATGATAGCTTCATTCCAGTATTTGATGGGCTGCCACAAAGAAGAGGGGGTCAATTTATTTATCCAAAGCACCAGCGGGCAGGACAAAAAACAATGGATGGAAACTAATCAAGGAGAGAAGCAAACTGGAATTAAGGAGAAACTTCCTAACAGTGAGGACAATTAACAAGTGGAACAGCTTGCCTTCAGAAATCGTGGGTGTTCCATCACTGGAGGTTTTTAGGAAAAGACTGGACAGCCATCTATCTGAAATGGTATAGAGTTTCCTGCTTCAGCAGGGGGTTGGACTAGAAGACCTCCAAGATCCCTTCCAGCTTTATTCTGATTGATTGATTGATTGATCCTTTCCTTCTCTACTTCTTCTAGGAGCACCAGCTTCTGTAGAAGTGCAAAGCTAAAGGGAAGTACAGCCTGTCCTTATCTTTTCTATGGTCTGATGAAACCTCTTCTGCAACAAATGCATCAGCCAGGGTATATCAGCCCAGTCTGGAGAGATCTAAATGTCACCATTAAAGATTAGCATTTGGTTCTGATTAAAAATAATAGATCTCTCTTCTCTCCCTTTCCATTTCCCCCTTTTTTATTTCAGATTAAGGAACTGGGGTTGACTGCCTATTTTTTAACAACACAAATAACATTTGGAGACCACAATTGTCCAAAAAGCAGAATAAAAATTACACAAATACATGAATGGCTGCTTCCTGCTATCTTGTAAACCCCTCGGGGCAGCAGAGTTTCCCTTTACACTCTAAGCAGTACTATGTACTTGGATAGTGTTAAATGATATTACAACAATGATGTTTACTGATGAGCTTGTCATAGAGAATGGCTAGGTTGGCTTCCCTTTGATGGGCCACAAATTGTGCAAGCTTGTACCATGAATACACAGGAAATATGGATGGATTCTACAGATGGGAGATCATGTTGGAAATCAGTCTTTTAGTTAGATCTATAATCTCAAACCAGCTTTGATTAACATTTTTATTGGTGCTCAAGAGATTCCAAGTTATGAGTGGTTTGCCATTGGAAGCATCTGTTTCAGCAAAAATAACTGCTTCTCTTCAAATGGGAGAAAATCAGAGGGTTTTTTTTCCCCCTTCCTGGATTGTTCTTTTAAAATGTGTCTCGTATGAAACTTGAGCCCAAACTAAAACAACCGGCATGTGGGATAACCTACAGATGGCTCAGCAGAGGCACACATGGCTGTATGTAACTGGCTGAGGGTTGCCCATTTCATAGTTGCTCCATAGCCAACTATTATAGGAGGAACGATGCTGGCAGAAATTGAGAATATATAAACCATGTCTACTGACAGTAATGGTGATGATTCACAGCAAGATGCCATATATTAAAGCCAAAGCTAATCCCTCTCCCTCTCTTACTTTCTCTTTCCTGATCATGGCAATGTGACTATATTGCCTTCAATTAACAACAACTGGAAACTCTTGGATAAAGATTATTGTGTATGGAAATGCTATATACAGATGGTACCACCAACTGTGTGCACTTTATTCTTCATTGGTCATCTGATGGAATAGGCCTGTCAGAACTCATATCAATAGATTCCCTAATCCTTTGCTCGCCCCTTCCCGTTTTTGCTATCCTCTCTTCTTTCATCCTGACCCGAATCTCACTCTCTTCTCATCCTGTGTTCTGCCATACTCCTAGGGGGGAGGGGGAGTGCTTGAGGGTTATTGCCTTGACTTCCTCTATTGCTACAATGTAACACTTTGCTTTCCTGCATTATTTCTTCTGAGCTTTCCCATCCCTTACTGTCAGCTAGCAAAGGGAGGGGAAGAATGGAATGCAACCTCCGGCAACTGCTTTATCTCCGCGCTCCCAGAGAAGGTGCAAAGAGCCAGCTAATCATCGCAACTACAACCAGAGACAGCCCGATGTTATCTCCCTGTTCCCACAAGGAACCTAACACCTGGGGATTGGGCCGTTTGAACTGACCGGATGAACTATGGGGTGGGGTTTTGCTTGGGACACTTTTTATCTACCGATCTGCATGGGAAGTCCTCAGATCCTGTCTAGTATGCCTACTATCAGCTTCTCCTAATGAAAGTTCCTTTTGGAAGAAACCGCTTCCACAAGTTCTGCTTTCTTGGGATGAGGTTTTGAAGTGGGCCCTGACAAGGCCATTCGCCTTTCATGTAGCTGTAATACATATAGTCCTAATCCTTTCCTCTCCTCTCCTCTCCTCTCCTCTCCTCTCCTCTCACCCCTTGCCCCTTTTCCCCTTCTCCCTTTCTCCCATCCCATCATATCCTTTTTTATAAGCAAAATTTTACAGAAACTTAAAAAAATGGAAAAATTCAGATGTAAGTCTAGAGTAATTAGAAAACCTCTTCACTTCTCTGTGCTTTTTTTTTTTGCTCTTTCTTTGTTCAGTGTATCAACATTTTGAGTGATTAAGTGAGTTAGGAAAAGTGAGAGGTAGCGAGGGCAAATATGATGACTTAGAATATTCAAAAACATTAACAAAGTTTGAGCAAAGAAAAGGTTTAATTCAAAGTTAAATATTTGCATTCAGTCACCTGGCAGTGTCAGCACTTGGGTGAACCTACTTAATTTGCTTTCCCATTTTCTTAAATCTAACTTTTAAGCATATCACTTCTAAGTGCTTCCAAGTAGCATGCAGTAACATGAATAATTTTTTCTTCTTGTGTATCAAATGCGTACTTAAAGCAGGGGAGATAAAACACACCGCATATGCTCGCTTTCGCATACATATTGTATCTGCCTGCATTAATAGAAAGCAAGTGGAAGTGATGGTGATTGTTTTAAGAGTTTTTAAGGAAAAGCTGCTTAGCTTTCAACCCCAGATTCCATTTGTAGAATTTCCTTTGCATATTAAAACACAGCTGAAGTGAAATATGTAATTTCAAGCAGGCCTCCTGCTTCTGTTAGAGCAGCGGTTCTCAACCTATGGGTCGAGACCCCATTTGGGGTCGATCGACCATTTCACGGTCGCCAAGCAAGGCTGTCCGCCATTTTTTTCCCCCTTTTCCGGCAGGTGCCTTACCTCCCTTGAGCTGGGCCAGCTGGTGGTCGGCCTGCTCCGTCTCTGCCGCTTGCCAGCTATGCCTCGGCTGGCGCAGGGGGCGGAACCACGCATGTGCGGCGCTCCCGGGCAGGGAAAGTCCTCGACTTACGACTGGTTGGGCAGTCCTCGACTTACGACCGGTTTAGTCCTTGACTTACGACCAGTTTAGTCCTCGACTTAGGACCGGTTGGGGGTCGCGCCATTAAAAAGGTTGAGAACCACTGTGTTAGAGGGCAACAAAGAAAGATAACAACAACTTCAGAATGAGAATAAAGCAAAATTAAGTCCTTTTGAAATATTACTTTTGTTCCAGGAGGGTTCTTTTACTCCTCTTGTTGCTTGCATGAGTGTGTTCATGTCATGAAGTTGCTCTAATATATAAAATACTGGTAGTCTTTGAGTTACAGCTGTAATGGAGCCTGCCCATTACAGTCACAAGTTGTGATGTTCATTAATGAGATGCCCATGTGATCACCTCACTAAATGATCCGCACCCTTACTCTTTCTGATGAGGATGTTAAATAACTGTGAGAGTCATTAGGCAGATAATAGAGTCCCTCAGTGTTGAGACCCTGGGAGGCTTAGCAGAAGCCCAGGGTCTCCTGCCCCAGCCTCCAAGCAGTCCCTCACCCCATGCTCTGTGTCCTGCCCCTTGGGCTCCCCACAGGCCTTGGCCCTTTTTCCCTCCACTGGGTCCTTGCAGAGCTTCCTTACCATTCAGCCATCTAAGAGAGTCTAAAGCTGACAGCAGAAGCTACCAAAACCTGCAGAGCTGTTACAGCTTGTAGGTTGAGGTCTGCTTCCCACCTGGCTGCTTGTAGCTTCTGCTGCTGATTTTAATCTCCCTTGGGTGGCTAGCTAGGAAGCAGACTACGCAACTGGTCATAAGTCAAAAACTACCTATAAAACTAAGTAGCTGAGCTTCAAGGCCACATGTGGTTGAAAAAGGGATGAGGTGCAGCTTCCAAAATCCTCCTCAATAAAGGCATGGATTTTTTTCTTTTTCTTTTAATTTAATGCAGGGGTGTCAAACTGCCGCGACCACCCCATTGCCGACAATGGCAAAACCATCCCCACGTGACGTTGCGAGTTTGATATGTCTGATTTAAGGCAAGGAAAGGGAATTATTGCCTGATAGAGCCCATGCACTTCTTAGTCCATAGTGTTTGGAGTTTGCTCGAGCTGACCACTCAAACTGTGGTCATCAGCCTGGAAAAAAAAATGTTGCACACTTCCAATGTATTGGTTTATGTCCATATTGGAATGTTTTTATTCATATGAAACAGTTGATCTCAAATGGACATTTAAAGCAAATGATCTCAACTGGAGATTATAAATAAATAAATAAATAAATAAATAAATAAATAAATAAATAAATAAATAAATAAATAAATGAATGAATGAATGAATGAATGAATGAATGAATGAATGAATAAAGAAAGAAAGAAAGAAAGAAAGAAAGAAAGAAAGAAAGAAAGAAAGAAAGTAAGTTTAATCTCTGGGATGCTCAACAAATTCCTTTTTTGTACAGTTCTGTGTGAAGCTACTCAGTCTGTCCCTTTCATATCAAAGGGAGGAATAATTATTTGTTATTGAAGATACTGCTCAACTGTCATAATGCACTACATGTGCATTAAAATATTTTGTTATTGATCTTAACTTTTGGCTTTAATTGTATCTTATCACAAATAAGGATCATAATTTTAGTTTATTTTCTTTAATTGTTGTAGGCCACCTTGCTCATATATATATGGAGGATCACTTTGACAACAAATAAAAGAAACAAAACACGTTCTCGTAGACTTACTTTAAATACATAACCTTATGCCCATAATTGACGGAAGGAGAATGTCAATTATGTTTTTTCCTGTAGGACTGAGACCATCACTCTGCTCAGTTTTGAGTAATTCTTTTCATACATAATACATCCCACACTTAGCAGCCTCCTCCAATGTCCTAGAGAAGATTTTTGAAGGCACAGAGAATTGCAATGATCTCTATGGAACTGATGGATATGGCCCCCTATCCCTAGTATGTTAAGTTTTTTTTTAAAAAAAAATGCATTAGGTCAGTGCAAAACTGGAATAGATTGGAATTATGGGTTGACACATGCAAAAATTGCATGAATGAACAAAAATCAAGGAGAGGAAGAGAGCCATCCATCTCTAACTGTTCTTGCACACATAGCTGTACATTTTAAACACAGTGAAACTCTGGGATGAAATAAAAAACAGCTCAATGACCTTTAGAGGTTACCTCCGATCTGGCATAGTCTTTAACAACATTCACTGTTTTTTTGGCTTTGACCACACTGAACCCTTCTTGCCAAGAAGATTGATCTATTAACATTTTATTTAAAACGTAATTATTTCTTTTTACAGGAACAAAAATGCACTTCTGCACAAACTGAAACTTATCCCACAGCTTTTCATAAATTCTTTCAATTCTTGTCATCGGCCTTCAAATTCACAGCCCTCACCTAGTTCAGCACGTGGTGTAACATGTTTAACTCTGATGATTGGATTTGGATGACAGGAATGATGGGTGCATGGTAGGGTACGGCATCATTGTCCCTGTGTGGGCTAATCATCAAAGCCCTGTATGATGTGAATGCCACTTCAGTTTCCCCAGCTTTTTATGTGACATGACATATCAAATCTGCCAATCTATGGACCACCTGGACACTGACAACAGTTAAGACAAAAGACCAAAAAGAGTAGAAGATTGGCCTATATAAACCAGGAGATTTGTTGAAACAAACCTAGTTTTCACTCTGTGAGCGACCATTATCTGTAATCTAATAGATGCTATCTATAGTTACCTTGCAGAGCTTAAAATTCATTTGTCCCCCCCCCCGCTGAATTATTTCAAATGCAACATCAATGTGAAATTGAAGTCACAGATTTATTCTTAAAGCTTTTCTTTGCGCCACAATAAATGTCTTCCCCAGGAGCCAGAGGGATGATTATTTTTCAGCCATATCCTTTTCTCTGATCAAATTAAAATGTGGTGCCTTCTCAAATGAAATTTGATGGCTTTAATGTAATCTCTGGGTCATGAGAAGATGCCGCATTGCCATTTTCTTATAAAATAAATGTATGTGTCAAATGTCAGCCAGTTATTTAAATATCATTAGTGTTCATATCATGACCTTAATGTAGCCTCACCATGCTTTATTATTACTATCTGGAAGTCTGATAACATTGGTTCCCAATTCTGTGAAATCTATATGGGTACTGCTCTACATGTATACATTTTCTTTTTATAGTTTTCAACGTGTGGATCTTAGGATGTAGAACATGCAAAATTGGGCATGGACTGGTGATAACATCTTACTTCTATCTTGCATATTAACCTTCTATGCACAGTAGTTACAGTAATTCTTTAAAGGATCTCTGTGACAACCAAACAAGTGAGAATATTTACAAAAGATCACTGACTGTGCTGCTTGGAATTAACCTTGAATGGTAGCTAAGAGTGATCACCTGAAAAATATATTAGGACTTTCACATTTGTACTGAAAAAAAGCTTCACTGGAAGGAATTTGTGGAAACTGACTTTAACATAGACAAAGATATTCCCTCAACTGGATGAAGATGTTGATGATGATGATGATGATGATGATGATGATGATGATGATGATGATATTGCTGTTGTTGCTGATCATGATGAGTTTGGATACCTGATCTGCACTTCGAAAATCCAGCTGACCTCTAGATCAGGGGTGTCAAACTCAATTTCATTGAGGGCCGCATCAGCATTATGGTTGCCTTCAAAGGGCCAGTTGCTGTCCCCTTCTCTCCCTCAGGCTTGCCCCACAGAAGCCTCTCCTATTCTATCCCCTTCTTTCCCTCAGGCTTGCCTCACCAATATATCTCCTCCCTATCTCCTTTTCTCCCTCCTTCTCCTCTTTCCCACCAAAAATCCTCCTTTTATATCCTCTCCTCCCCCATGCCTGGCTGAACTTTTCATGCAGCACTCATCAGCTGGAACTGTGTGCACTGATTCTGAGGTCCCCACCAAGCCCTGGCAGCCCTGCAGTTCCAGATGACTCTCTACCTGAAGACTACTGGTGGCTGCCGACCATCCCTGAGACCGCTGGAAGCCCTGATCAGCTGGAGCCATGCACGCTGATTCCTGGGCCTCAGCAGAGCCCCAGCAACACCACAGATCCAGTTGACTCTCCCCCAGGCCTCTCTGGTGCTGCCACCACTTCAGTCACACACACCCCACACACACTACATAGTCAATCACCTTCTCCTACTAGTCTGCTTGTGGGCCAGATCTAAACACATCAATGGCTGGATTTTCCTGTGAGCCTTGAGTTTGATATGTCTGCTCTAAATGGTAGCAAAGAGATACAGAAATATCTAATTCTGTGTTAGTAGTTAATGATCAGCTACATTTTTGCAGCTGTGAGTGGAGAGAGAGAGAGAGAGAGAGAGAGAGAGAGAGAGAGAGAGAGAGAGAGAGAGAGAGAGAGAGAGAGAGAGAGAGAGAGAGAGAGAGAGAGAGAGGTGGGTAGGTGGGTAGTTAGAGATGATAGATGATAGGTAGATGATAGACAATCATTTTCATTTGAGAAACAAAGAAAATGCAATACTTTAAAGTAATTTTTTTAACTGGTTGTGGAAAAATATTTTATGGAGGTATACAGTAGATGAAAGAAGTTCATCTAATTTAAGAGACATACACAGAAATGAATAATGAAAAAGTCTAGAAGGAGAAGAACATGGCTACCAGTAGTGAGAAGAAAAAACAGGGAGGGGGCAATGTAAGGAGAGCTGAAACATTAAGATAATAAATGGCAAGACTAATACCAACTGTGAACAAGAGTCTGGATTGCTGTGTACTGAGCATTCATGATTTTACTGTTAAGAATCAGGAATCCAAATGAGCAACGCTCAGCCTTTATTTATCATCAAAAACTTCCATGATCTGAAATGTTTTATGTTCTTCATAGAATATAAGTCAGATTGGCCAGCAGAAATTATACTTGTTTGATGTGGATCCGTTTGAACTGGAACAGAAAGCTCAGTATAATAATAATATTCATTCTCATAACTTCAAACATATTTCCTTTGACTTTCCTTTAAATAAAAGGAAAATATTAGCACCATTTTCTACTTTTTAAAAGTGCCTTACATGCTACACCGCAATAGATTTAATTATCTAATTTTCAGAGAGCAAATTCTCCAGCTACCAACCCTTTATTTATTTACTAAATAATGGCAAATTAAGGACACAATAAAAATGTGTTCTTTCCTTATGTATTTCTATGGAACAGTTTATCAACAAAGGCCAAAGGGCAAGTGCAGTTACACAAAGATGTCAGTTGTGGAAATTTCAATGGAAATAATTTCAATCTGTTGAATATTTCCCAGAAGATATTTTTTTTATAAATGTTAGGCCAATAAACACATTTTCTTTTCCTCAGAATTAATTAGTAGACCACTCCAATAATGTCACTGCTTTGATTGTTCATTACTTATAAAGGCCTGTATGGCTTAGATCCAGGCTACTTACGAGACCTCTTCTCCAATGGGAATCTACCCATCTCATTTAATTGGCTCATGAAGGGATTATCTGGATTTCCCTTCCTTTATAGATCAAGGAGGAATGGATCTGAAAATGGCCATTTTGGCCCCATCTAGTTGGAATATTTTGCTTTCTGAAATCCACATGGCCTCCATTCTTGTATCCTTGTGCAGAACAAAACAATAGCCTCAAAATTTAGCTCTACAATGTAGATTACCTGTAGCTTTCATATTTTTTTCCTTTCCTCCTTTTGGTAGTATTATTGTAAAATTAATGTTTTAATAATTATTTTATGAGTTTTATTTGCATGCTACCCAAACAATGTCTCTGGAGTTAGGCGAGAAAACATGCTAGAAAAACAAACAACAACTGCATTGGACGTGATATGAAACCACAATACTGATATTACTGAAGCAGCTAGTGAATTATGAAAGCAACTGGTGTGCCTTGTTTCAGCCTGGACCTGTAATTTACTCCCGTCTTAATGATCCAGATATTGAAGCGAAGAACACCCATGATTTCTTACTTAACTGTTAAAGCATCACAATAACAAGCCACAAAGGTAAATTAGCTACTTCTGCTGACAAGAAGAGACTGATATATGGAAAGATTTCCAGACTTAATGTGACATATGAATATGATCAATATTTAGTTATTTATTCTACTCCCAAGGACTCAAGATTGATGTACATAGAAAAAAATCCCAAGGATTAAAAGCAGCACAACAACACTTAACACCAAAACGTAACATCCCACCTACACTCCTAAGGCACATGGAATGCTGTTACCTTCCCACCAAAGTGGTACCTATTAATCTACTCACATTTGCATGCTTTCGAACTGCTAGTTGGAAGGAGCTGGAGCAAGGGACAGGAGCTCCGCCCATTGCGCAGCGCTCAGGTCTCAAACCCAGGCTGTCAGCTTTCCAGCTGACAAGCTCAGATTATGACTGGGGAATTCTGGGAGTTGAAGTCCACAAGTCTTAACATTGCCAAATTGGACACCCCTGGATTACCTTGTCCTATACTCTTTCCCATAAAATGAATGTAGATTTTATGTAGAAAACATTGGTAAGCTTTTTCTTGAAATACTTTGGAGATGTTTGTTCTACAAATAAGAACATAAGAAAACTGTGCAAGTGATGTTGTTACCGTTCAAATATCTTCAATATATGAACCTTTCTAGTTAGAAAAGGTTTCCTTTTTTTCCTCCCAAGACTCACACATGGTATCTTAATATAACCTTTCTTCCAAAATCTCATAATGCTTGTGTATACTCATTTTGCCTTCTATTTGACAATGATAAAATGAACATGCAGGAGAAGGTATGTGTGGAAGAAATATGAAAGTACAACATCAAAGTATCTCAGTAGTCATTATGATATATTATTTTGTAGGGTTGCCAAATTATTTCAAGTTCAACAACTCAATAGGCAGAAATTATTATTATAGCCTGTTTTTTTCACTCTTAACTCTGGGGGTAGATCTTGCAAGAACTTTTTGAAGTCAACTCCCAGCAAAATACATAAAGAACCCACATATACATGTGTACAAAACACATAATACACAGAGGGAGGCCACTCTAGAGAATGAAATATTGTCTCATTTTTTAATTCTCAGCTATGTTTTGAAATAGCTAAGACTATTCATATATTAATATGGGACTAGATTGAAACTTAAGGCTTAGAATTTAGATATTCTAAGGCATCAACATTTGCTAATTATTACATTAGGGTTTGTTACATTCTTGGAGTACTTACATCCTATTCAAAATACATATGTGATTTTTATTGAAACTTTAAAAAAAGAATACAGTGGCAA
>NW_015387146.1:71051-83319 GCF_001527695.2 Protobothrops mucrosquamatus
CTCTCTCTCTCTCTCTCTCTCTCTCTCTCTCTCTCTCTCTCTCTCTCTCTCTCTCTCCCAGTTACATCTAATTCTCTTCTTTCCATATTCTAGCCTATCTAATCATCAAAACCATAAATTACAAATTCATTGTCTGCAGTTTTATGCAAAAAGTCCATAGGAAGTTTCCAGCCACCACTAAATATAGACAGACCCTTTCCTCTAATCAGAGAAGTTAATTTATCCATCTCAGCACGATCTATCAATTTCACATTCCTCTATATTGGATAGTGTTGAATCTTCCCATCTCTGTGCATATAATAATCTCACTGAAGTAATCATAGATTGAAATAATCTTCCATGACTTTTTTCTAACTTTTATCCATTAGTCATAAAAGGAAAAGTTCTGACTTTAATTGAATATAAAACTTTAGAATCCTCTGCATCAACAAATATATTTGAACCCTATCTTTTAAGGTTTTTTACACATCCACCAAGCATAAAAAATGTCCTTCTGTATTGTTTGCATTTCCAACATTGATTTGAAGTGCCTTTATACATTCATAATTTTATAAAAAATTCCCTTTAACTATTATCTTGATTGGATTTCTATTTTTATTGTTTTAGAGATATTTATTTGTTAGGATTTTAATGTTTTAAGTCTGGAAGCCTCTTTTTTTTCATTACAAGATGAGTGACAAATAAATTCAATCAGTCCAATCAATCAATCAATCAATCAATCAATCAATCAATCAATCAATCCATAACTCCAATGTAAATTTTAACTCTTTTAACCACCTATTTTCCCATTATTCCATCTATATAGCATAATCAAAATTCTTACCCACTTTATCATACAATCTTTAAGCTATTCTTCCTCTGTTTCAAGTTTCAACAAAAGTTTATACATTTTAGCAATTACACGTTCATCATCAGTGAAGCACTTGTGACCTTTATGGTGAGGTTTTCACAAAAAAAACTCACATTTCTTTTAATTCTCAGTTGAATGTTGAAGACTTTTGCTGAATAAAGACATTAGCCATTCTGTATACCACAGCAAGTACAAACAAAATCCATCAATCCCATACTGAAATTTCAACATGAAGTAATTGTATACTGTGAGACTTACTTATGAGATAGCCTGATCCTTAGTAATCACACCAAGTAGGGACTGAGAAAAGGGTTTTTGTTAGATTTGTAACCTTACAATGCTAAGATTCTAAGTAATATGCAAACAATAAAGACACCTCCAACCCATAAAAACCCTAAAGGCCAAAGCCAAACTTTTTATATTATTGAAAAGGGAAGAGAACCAGAAGGAATGAAAGGACTTCCCCCGTTTTTAAAATATCAGAAAACAAATTAGAGGGTAAAGCCTCATATATCACAGTTAAGTCTGTGGATGAGCAAATCCAATTAAATAGACTGCCATCAATGTTCTTGGAAGATTCCCCAAACTGAAACGTTAGCGCAGTGAATGACAGCCCACTGTCAGTTTACAATTAACCCACTTTACTGCCTGATTTCAGAGAAATGCGTGGCTAGATCTGCACCCCAAAAAGGAGATGTAGATGTCGAACAGCAAAATCTCTCTTCTCTTTTGCACACAGACAGAGTAGCCTCTTTTGACAGGGGGCAGAGTTTCAAAGGTACAAGTAGTCCTCAACTTATCGTCATTCATTTAATGACTGAAATTACAAAGGCATTGGAAAAATTCGTTTTATGCACCTTTTTAAAATCACAAATGGGTAAAAAGAGATTGTATGAGTGAACACAAGTGAAACAGAAACTGACCAGAAATAAATTGATCCATTCTTTTTCTGCAGGATCCAATCTGGGTCAATCACCAACGTCAGAGGTTTGATCTTCCAAGCTTTTGGATTTGTGCTGGAGCCCATTCTCGGGGAACTATTCTTTACCAGAATGTGTGCTTTGGGCTATTCTATGCATAGTATTTATGTGGTGCCTGGTTATGGAGCTTTTTAGTTGTTGATTGGGGTGTTGATGGCCAGTTATTAAGTCATTGCCTGTTGTTTCCTTATGCTGCCAAGTCCTTGCCTCCTAAATGCCTGATAAGCCTGCTGGTAAATCTGCACTCCTGTTGACTGATAAGGGGGCTCATTTCCTAGGCTTCAATCAGTTCCCTGGCTATCTTTGTACCTGCTTGGCCAACAATCTTAGTAGCTGCGAAATTGAATGTATGTTCTTATTCATTGCAATGTTCATTGAATCCATTCTTTTCTACTTTTTTGGGGGAGGATTAAGGTCATAATTATGAATTTATAAACAAACAAACAAACAAATAAATAAATAGGACATACCACCATCTCACTGTTTGGGTAATTCTGGGCTAAGGCCCTGCCCATTTATATATGCATGTGATGTCATTGCAGTTAAAAGCAGAGGGACTTCATTTTGATTTTTTGCTACTACTGCTACTCCAGTTCTAGTCATCCTCTCATGCAGCTGTCCAAGTACATATAGTCCTCGACTTATAACAGTTCATTTAGTGACCATTTGAAGTTATAGCGGCACTGAACAAAGTGACTGATGACCATTTTTCACACTTATGACCGTTGCTGCATCCCCACCGTCATTGATCAAAACCCGGATGCTTGACAACTGACTCATATTTATGATGGTTGCAGTGTCCTAGAGTCATGTGACCTTCTGACAAACCAAGTCAATGAGGAAACCAGGTTCACTTAAAAACCTAATTTTAGAACTGTTAATAATTTAAGAACTGCAGTGATTCGCTTGACAAATGTGGCGAAAAAAGTCGTAAAATGGAGCAAAACTCACTTAACAAATTTCTTGCTTAGCAACATAAATTTTGGGCTCAATTGTGGTTGTATGCTGAGGACTACCTGTATTTCTTTCCCACATTTCTTTCATGCATGACACAACCACTGAAGGAATACATATAAAATATTTAAAAAGTATTTAAAAACGTTGGATGTTCTTTATTGGTGAAAATATTAATTGCGTGCAAGAAATTTGAACTCTTAAATTTATAGGGGGAAAGTCATTTTTTAAAAGATGAAAATTACCTCTGTGTTATGTAAATCCACAATACACTTGTATTCCATAGTTGCATAAATGCCAAACTCTATCCAGTTTATCTTGTTACTGTATATACAAGTACTCCTCGACTTACGACCACAATTAAGACCAGAATTTCCATCATTAAGCAAGGTGGTTGCTAAGTGAGTCATGCCCAATTGTATGATCTTTTTTGCAACAGTTGTTAAATGAATCACTGTGGTGGTTTTTAAGCGAATCAGGCTTTTCCCTAGTGACTGTGCTGGTCAGAAGCTGGCTGGGAAGGTCCTAAACGGTGATCCCATGACCCCAGGATGCTGCAACCATGGTAAATATATGTTGGATGCAAAGCAACCGAATTTTGATCTCACGACTGTGAGGATGCTAGGCTGATTGTAAGTGTGAGAACTGGCTGTCCGTCACTTTTTTCAGTGCCGTTGGAACTTTGAACAGTCACTAAATGAAGAGTTGTACGTCAAAGACCACCTGTAATGACCTTGAATATATTCATCATCATACTTTGAAAAGGTTAATTACAAAAGTTATAAGAGACATCTCTAACTTCAGCCATTCATCTTTGGGTGACTGATTTCTGTTTCACGCTCCCTACAATTCTACTTTAAAAAAAAAAAAAAAAAACCACGTTGTAGTTACTCTAGATAACAACCAGATGATGCTTATTCCCGCTCCTCACTCTCCCACGGCAGGCACTAAATGGTTGTTCACAGCTGGTAGGGCAACACAAATTATCTGCAAAATTCCATGGCAAGTTATTTATTTCACGAAATTACCCATGCATACATAATATGCGCTGCTGGAGAATAAGCAATGTTATTTCTATGAGTGCTCCTGCGTTCGTTTGCTATGCAAGGCCTTAATTTTATTATGATATGTATTTATCATACTAGGGGGCATCTATAAATTTCATACTAATGACTAATAGGGCATCAGGTTCACATAACTGATACTCTAGAATAGATTTTGACTTGAATGACTAAGTTTTTGATGCACATGATTGCCATAAGAAACTTTGTGTTGCATGTAATAAGCCTTGAATCAATTCTTGATTATTGGGTCTCATGATCAGGAAGCTAAAGTAATGTAACATTTCTGGTGCAAGAACATAAACAAAAATAATGAGTTAATATAAAAAAAAAACAACCCAGCAAATACCTAACTATATGACTAATTGAATGAATACAAAGAAGATGTAAGTTTGGAATTGGAATTATAATTTAATAATTATAAATTTATTAATTATAAATTAATAATTTGATTTTCTTCTCCTTTTGTAAAGGGTTATTCTCTGGGTAATATTTTCTGCTTGTGATCAGCTTCAAAATATGAAAAGGTTTGATTTCAAAACATGCTGTCTCCACAAATTGATATTTTTTTCTCCCCCATAATGTCTGCCTGTTCTGTGTGCCTTGATTCCTCTGACTTAGCTTGCTTTGAGTCCCATTGATCAAGCAATAGCATCTGGCATGATGATGGCAAACCTATGACAGGCATGTCACAGGTGTCACCCAGGCCATTTTTTGTGATACACCAAGATTCCAGATCCTTTAGAAGTTGCACAAGAGGGCCTTGCTCTCGTGTAGCCTCTGAAGCATCCAAATATCTCATGAATCTTATGGCACAATTTTCTGAGGCTCCAGAGGCCCTATGAGACCAGGGCCTTCTTGTATAGGTTTCAGAGAGGAGAGTCCAGAGAAGACGCCTCTTTTTTCTGGGGTGTGTGTGTGTGTGTGTGTGCGACACACCAGCAGAGGCAAGGTAGGCATTTTCTGAACTTTTGACATACTGAGCTCAAAAGTTTTGGCATCACTGATGTATCTCAATTCAGGAGGGAGGCCCTCTCTCTTTTCCTGAATATTTATATGGTCTCCACATTTTCTGCCTTCAAGCAGTCTTTGACAACTTGGCTTTTCTTAGATTAAGATGATTAGGCAGGCCCTTTTAAGTTGGGAATGATGTGCAAGGATGACATGTGTGTTTCTTTAAATGGTTGTTGGTTTGATTAATGTTGTTTTGTTTTGGTTTTTGTTTTTTTACTTTTTGAAGCTGTCCACTGTTTATTTTGGAATTAGGCAGCCTAGAAATCTTACAGATAGATAAACAAACAAACAACTCTGCAGAGTTCTTTGATATTGGCAATACTATTTAGTCTTTTTAAAAGGCAATATATATATATATATATATATATATATATATATATATATATATATATATATATATATATATATATATATATATATATATATATATATATATATATATACACATACATACATACATACATACATACATACATACATACATATACATAAAGTCATAAAGTTATTGAGGGGACAATGGCAGTCTTCAAAGGTTTCATTTAAAAAAAATAGATGATTTAAGAGAAATTGGTATGCTCTGGTGATCTGTCATATATCATTAGATACTCTTATTGTCTAAAAGAGTACCATTGTACATTTTGATACATGAGTTCGAATCACAATGACTAAGTAATAACCAACACATACCCTACCCCACCTCCCTCCCAGCCCACAAGAATAGCTAAAGAACAATGATTACAATTCCAGCATAACACTAGCTTGCCTGTGATTGAGGTAGAATGATTTTTGCATATATTATTCCATTCCAATAAACCTCTCATTTGTTTTTACAGCCTTCGAGGTACAGTGAAAATTCACGGGGGAAAAAAAGAAGTTATAGAGCTGACAGTTGTCAGATCTGATGATACTGCCTTTGCTCTTCTTCATTGATTTTTAAATAAAATGATCAATGAAACCTTGTATTTTTTCTGTATAATGATTTTTACTTAATTAAATAATATGAGGGAATGTCCAGCTTCCTTGTGATTTAAGCCTATCTAATTTGCACCTGATCAATGAGTAAATCGATAAAGGCCGTAAATAGAAGCGTAAGCATGCCGAACTGGAGGTAGGTAGGTTTATAACAGAGGTCCTAAAATTGGGGGGCTAATTGGCAATTTGGGTTTTGAAGACCTGTTAGGAATAGTCTCACGAAATGCTTGACATGTGGTTTAGACTAACCCCCGAATGCCCATATATCAGAAGACAACACAAAGAACTGCAGTGACAGAACATTTTATAGTCTAAGAACATTGGCAGAGTTACAGCTCAGAGGCTTTGCTAGATATACAAGTTATACCCAGGATTGTTGTTTTAATCCACTGCATATATATATATATATATATATATATATATATATATATATATAGTATATGAATTTAAAATAAGTAACATAAAATAGGGAATATGGTGAGCATCCAGGATTATGCTGGCAGACATGCTGTTACCCCTGAGTGCTGGGTTGGAGGATCAGCATCTATGATTCCTTTTGCATTTTTTTTTTTTTAGGGATAAGCTTCTAACTTTCTGTTGAAGCAAAATCAGTATTAAGGATCTGGCAGATACCTCAGAGAATTTAGGCTGTTTCATCAACCTTCTGTTTGCCAGAGGACTCTCAGATGTGATTTCCAGCATAACTTTAGAAAAAAAAACCTAATTTTAGGACTTTTCAAAAGGTAAAATATTTACTCTGCCCAGATCCATTTTGGTAGTCTATTTCACTAGATGTCATTCAATTCTCATTTGTTTTCATATTTAGGTGAAGCTTCAGAAATTACCTTTCCAAAAATCGCATTTTAAAAAGATCCAGTAAGAAACACTAAAATATTAAGTGGAAAAACTGAGCTGAAGCACATAAACTTTCCAAAATGTTATTAAGAGATATAGTCAAATAATCCTTTTAATCGGACTACAATCTGTGATGTCTTATGCCTCAAGATAGGGTGTTACTATTTCCTCCCCCCACACACTCACACAAAATCCCTTTATTTAAAACTTTTGTTTCATAATCTTTTGTCCATAAATCATTCCACCAGACTTTGTTATACATTACCTTACACTTTTCACACAGAACTATAAAATAATATTAGGCAGTCTGACTTTAATAAGTGAAATCATAACAGATAAATTTAATGGAAACAGAATAAAAAGGTCATGAGATTTTAACCTTAATGTCTTAACAGAAAATGAGCATCATGAACAAAATGGTATGACCTGTATTGTTTCATTGACCAATAAAGTAGAAGTTAAATCTATTACCACTTAAGGCTAAGAGGCAGACTTTGAAAAACAGCAACAATTGATTTGCCTCTCTATGCCATAGAGACATTAATGAGACAGCACCCTGTGAAAAATGAAGCCCATATAGTACTTACAGGCTAAAACACTCAGCCCTCTTTAACACTGTAAACAGACACATTTCTCAAATAAATCCTTAGAGACAAATCAATTAAATATTAACATTGTTTGCAAAAGTGTCTTTGTAACTACCCTTTTGCCTGCTAGTAATGACCAAATTGGCTCAGCTTTAAGTGACATGATTGCAACCTTTGCATTTTGGGTTTGTAAACAAGTAGCATCAGATTTAAGTATCAGAAGAATATATTGTCACAGTAAAACCTCAATGCAACAGACCAGGCAGGAAAAGCTGTTAAACAGAAGATCCATTATTTATCTTTGCAAATCAAACTTTGTGAGCTGCACATTCTCACAATTTTATGCCAGTCACGTGATGAGTACCACCTAGTTGTACTTGCTCTTTGAACTTCCCCAATAGTTTGTAGGATACCTTCTGACATAGAAGGTTCATGTTTCACTGTCAAGTTAATACGGTCATGGTTGTGAATCTCCTTTTGGTTTTCTTGGCAGAAATGGTGTGAGTTGCCATTTCCTTTTCCAATGGATTGTATTTCTTCTGACTGCTTGTCTATGGTCTGCCCATCATAGTGGTCCTTCTGGAAGTGTTATAATCTATTTTGATTCCTCAGAGATGTAGGCTGAAGTTCCTGATCCACCAAGCTATCCATCACTAGCATACTATTTCAGATCTATGCATGATATGAAGAAGACTCGGTCATTCAGTGTTGAGAGCGGATAGACAATTAATCATCTGAAGCACATCAGGGAATGCAACACTGGTTTGCATCTTATTAAGGAAACCACATCTATTTTCAGCTACTGTATATCTCTTTTCAATTAAATCTGAGACATCGCACAGTTCTAATATACATGATTTTAAATATACATTTTCCTGAGATGACTTTGCTCATGTGAATCTATGTAAGAATTCTTAATTTGTGTTACGGTACAGTCCACATAGATCTATCATAGAATTCAACATAAATCTTTTCATACTTGTATACTAAATACATGAGATGTACTGTATATAAACTTTCTTATTTATTAATCTGATGGCAATTTTTTTTTATTCTCTAGATAATTCACAAAAACAACTCTTTGATGATGTTACACTTAATACACATATCCAGTAAGATAGTACAACCAATAGGATTCCAGTCTTTCCACCAAATCTCCACTTCTACATGTAGACAGATGTAGATACATAGGAACAGGAAGATAAGTTATTAATGGAGCTATGCCACTCTTCATATTCAAAAGCAAAAAAATGTCCTTCACAGCATATAGACACCTGCATGAAACTCTTTACATCACATACACTCCTGGGATTGTGATGCAGCTGCCTTCTGCAGCGGTGTAATCTCAGGAAGAGACACAGCTACTTCAAAGAGTAGCTGGCATGTACTAGATAAGTAGTCCCCTGCACACTTCAAAGCACCTTTCTGCCTTTGAATCTGATACGCACCTCAGAACTACTAGTTTAGATTGTACAGTTCTTTCATCCAAATTCCTCCACAGATTTTTAAGGAAAATAATGACCTGACCATACTTTCAAGAAATTCCAATGAGCTAGTGATCTAATTTTACACAACAATTCCATGCAATCAGCTTAAAATATCAGGATCAGAATGATTAATTTCCCAGTTCCTTCCAAACTCTCTATGCCACTTCTATCTATGTTCACTATAGAGTCCTGGCAATGCTTGAGCAGCTACAAGTTAAAAACGGAAAAAAAGCTTGTCACTGAATGATTTGTTCCTAAGATTTTCCTCTCTCTTTTTTTTTTTTTTTTAAAATTGAAGCAGAGCATAAAATATAAAAAAGGTGATGAAAGAGAATGACAAGGCAGACTGATAGAGCTGAAAGATCATTGAAAAATTGGACACAGAGACTAACAGGAAGTACAATAAATTTGAGAGGAATAAGTAAAGAAGGAAAAAGATAAAAGGCTACAAATTCAGAGAACTGAATAGTAAAGTGCACACCAGATTTAAAAATATCAGCAGAATAAATCTGAATTCTCCCTTTGTTTCCCCCCCTTTCTCTAAGCAAACCTGCTTAAACTAATTCTGTCAGAAGAGCGAGACAGAAACAGCAGAGATGCACAGAGTCTGATGAACAAGGTTTACAGAAGCGATAAAACAATTGTCTGATTAATTAAGTGTCAGAGATCACATTACTCAGTGCCCTACCCTATGGTGTAGTGCAGTGGTGGCGAACCTATGGCACGGGTGCCAGAGACGGCATTCAGAGCCCTCTTTGTGGGCACACACGCCGTCGCCCCAGTCCTAGGCCTTCAGCTGGGTTTTATAAAACCTTTTCGTTTTAGGCCTCTGCTGCCGTGTGCAAAAAAAAAAAAAAAAAAAAGATTCAATCAATCAGTCAATTTCAACTTCTCGGGAGAAAAAAAAAGATCTTGCAAAGTTGGAATTGATTGATTGAACTTTTTAGGCAAACCCAGTCTGCCGTTACCACTGCAGCCATGCCCACCCAATGGGCCACCCTCCCCACAATTGGCCACACCCAGCCAATGGGCCACACCCACCCAGCACCCGACGATGCATAAGTAGGTTTTGGGTTGCAGTTTGGGCACTCGGTCTCTAAAAGGTTCGCCATCACTGGTGTAGTGTGTGGGGTTTTTTTGCATATGGGAGAAAATGTTTTATTATCAAAGTTGTTTTATAACCTATAAGCTGCCCAGAGTCACCTTATAGGGGAGATAAATGGCATAATATTTAATAAATAAAAATTTAAAAGTACAAAAACACCTGAACTTCAAAATTATCTTCATATCATTCTGAAGAGTCACCCAATCAGTGAGATGGGCAGCATATAAATTTAACAAATACATAATCCATGCTGTCTTTTCATATTTTGTTTGTGGTACATTATGCCTAATACATAGACCCAGCTTTGATGCCTTACATCAGGGGTCTTCAAGCTTGGTAACTTTAAGACTTGTGGTTTTCAACTCCCAGAATTCTTAAAATTGCCAAGTTTGGAGAGCCTTGCCTTACATGATATAATGTATACTCATGAGATGCTTACATGAAGCATCTCATTAGACAATAATAAATTCTTCCCTCTAGTTCATTTTTCAATAACCCCATTGAACCATCCGTTTACTCTCTCACTGCCAAAGTTGCATTCCTTGTCCTAGGTGAGGAAAAGAGGACTGGTGGATTTGGATTAAAACATTTCCCTAATAGGCTTTTTGTAATTTTTTAAAATCTTCACATGGGTGCGAATTCCAATCTCTCATCACAGCCAGTTTGAGAAAGTGCTAATCCCATACTCTCAAAATCCATCATGCTCTTGCCTATCTTTTTTAGACAGAAAGCTAAATCTTTGGAAGCATCTGCAGGCAAAAACAATGCCTCTGCTGTAATACCCTAATTCTGTAATCAATTCTGGTATGTCTAGCAAGTGGGTAGAAACAGACTATTTTGGGATAATGAACTAGATTGTTTTTTTTCTTTCTTTTTTCTTTTTTCTTTTCCATTTTGAACAAAATGGATAACAGGCTAACACTGGAGCCAAGTGGGTCTCTGCCACATCCTTGTTCATAACTTCTGGCTCTTTCTATTGATAGCACAGTGTACAACCTACGCAACACTATTGTTTAATTTAGAGACTGGCCCGGCTTTCGAAGAAAAGGAAAATGGTTTAACCCCAATTTAAAAATTAAAGCTAATTTATATCCCTCTTGAACCAAAGTATCAATCATCAATCAATACGTAAGTAAATTTGTAAATATGATCCTTATAGTAAGACATTACTATAAATAGAGGACTGGACATATTGCCATAAGAGTTGTGAGGGTGAACTGAAATGCAATGGCGTACATTTATTTGCTTTGTGTATGTGCATAGATGTGTGTATAGGTGGCAGGATTTGATTTTTAAAAATCTTTTCCTTACAACTCATAATTTGGGCATAAGTATATGACTATGCTAATTGTCTTTTTCTCATTAAGAAAATGAATGAATGGCTGAATGAATAAAAAAAGACAAATTCGTGAATAAGAATAATTCTTTTTTAATTTTGGAACAATTTTGTTTTTCTTTTTTTTTACCCTAATTAATTGTGATTTTGGAGTTTTATCTGCTAGTCTATGACTGAATAAAGATCGATTGATTGCAATGATTTTAGTTCAAGGATTGTATCTTTAATTACATTTTAACTGTCCTTGTTCTAATTCATCATTTCCTGTGTATTTTTGTGTGAGTGTGTGTGACTTAACTGACTTTCAGTGATGTAAAAGAGGACTGTAAAACAAACAAGACACATGCAAGTCTGCTTAGGGTCAAAGTACTGAATTTTCTGTCCCTCACATCCAAAAACAATAAATACAATTCAGTATTTATTTTGAGGTATCTTAATTTTCTCTGCAACCCTAGATTTTAACCACCCAGCATATCAGACACTGCCATTTGCAAAGTTTGCCTTATATTTTTCCATCCCCCCTCTCTTCCAACTTGAGAACCCAGCTAGGTAGAAAGCCAGGGATTATTTCAGATGGAAAATAAATCCCAAAACCTTTTTCTCCAGCTTAAAATTAGATCCTTATACTCCGCATAGTTTGTATGCCATTTAGAACAGGCAAGATTGTATTTTAAAATAGAAATGGCAATAACAATCAGATCAGACTGAATCTTTATATTACCATAACATCATTTTTAAAAGTATACCAAGTGTATACTGCACATTTCCAGATAGGATGAAAGAAATGTGTAACAAATTAGCAAAATATCCTAGAAATTAGAATTTACAATAATACCATGTTCATACATAAGAATACAATAAGAATTCAACTATCCCAACATGAATGTGAAACCTGAATTGGCAGATCTGAGGCTTTCAAAAGCACACTTCCCTGGAAATAAATCCATTAGATATAACAAGACATATTACTAAATAAATGTCTTCTTTTAATCTCTCTTATATTAACAGTAGTCTTACATCTTTCTTTGTATGTAAACTGGGAAAGAAAGAAAGAAAGAAAGAAAGAA
>NW_015387146.1:84363-87286 GCF_001527695.2 Protobothrops mucrosquamatus
GCATCCGGCCCGTGGGCCAGCAGTTTGAACCCCTATTCTAAATCCTAGATCCTTGAATGAATTATTCCTGAAAATTAAGAAATGCATAGTAAATATAGGTTGCCACATGTTGCCATTACTCTAAGCTGACTTTATATAATCTAGGCATCATTTATATAAATGTATTATCATGATAGGAAGGCCAAGTTATGGCACAATGAAATAAAAATGAGATAGTGTGTATGTGTACAATATTAAAAAAGAACTCTCAATGAAGATGAGACTGAATTTTTCAATATTCCTTCAAAATGTCAAAAGATATGAGATTGTTAGAAACATTTCTAGTAAGACATCTCTCCCTTCCACTTTAATGATGTAATATAGACTCACTTTTCCAATTTGAGACTTACCTCATTACAAGAACCTTTCCATTGCTATACCCTTCATTGAACAACATTTTTAAAATGGATGCAACAGTTGATAGTTCACACTCATAAAGGAAAATGACATCCCATGTCATCATTTATAATTCTTAAAGCTGTAAATAAACAAAGTACAGCAAATTATTTGCCTTTATTTTACCTTTGCCTTTATATCCACCACCGAACTAATTTTGACCTTCCCTTCTCCTTCCCGAATCCCCAAACAATAGTGATAGCAACATCAACAACAATATCTGATAAGTGGATTGTACATATGTAATGCTGAATACTGAGAAACATCTGCTTGACCTATCAGATAAATGGCTAAGTGAACTGATATAGCTGTCAGGAATTTTAGATGTCTTACATACATATTCCTGAAATCTGAAATGGTTTTGTATATCTTGTGACCTTTGCTACCATGTTTGTTTCCATTCATTAAATCCTGATCAGTATGTCTAAATATCCAGCAACTTAGCACTTTCACTTATGGTAAATCTTTTCTTAAAAGCTTTTCTTCTAGTATGCCTGATGATGCCTGTCTCCCTATTCTGGGTATTTTCCATATGTGCCTCTTTCTACTCCAATACCCAGAGTTCATGGAATCTCAAGTATTACCATATGAGAGATTAGAATGAAAATAAAGTTGAATATCTGCTAATGGCATTTCAGAAACAAGCACTCAATGCCACAGCTCTTGAAAATTTATACCTATTAATCAAATGTATTAGTTAGAAAAGGTGGTACTCTGATTTTTATGGATCCTCCACTGCCTTAAGCATAATTGAGCCATGAAATGTTTTGGCTAAAGAAACAACCTGTAAGGACCCACTTCAAAACCTCATCCCAAGAAATCAGGACTCTTGGAAAACTTCCATTCCAAAAGGAACTTTTATTAGGAGAAGCTGACAGCAGGCATAGAAGGCAGGATCTGAGGGTTTTCCGCTCAAATCAATAGGTTAAAGGAGCATGGAGCAAACCCCCACCCCAATAGTTCATCTGATTGGTTCAAATGAGCCAATCCCTAGGTGTTAAATCTACTGTGGGGACAGAGCTGATAACGGAGTTTGTTCCCATGCCTGTGAAGATGTTGTTGGGTCTTTGCACCTTTCTCTTCTGCAGCGAGAGATAAGCCAGATGGCCAGAGGCACATTCCTTTCTCACTCCAGGTTGACATCAAGGGGAAATAGTTCAAAGAGCAAGCAGACAGGGAAAGCAGAGAGATACATTGTAACTGAGCAAAAGGAGAAATTATACATACCCTGTAGCTTCCCCCCTCCCCCCAAGAGAATGACAAAACCCACAGAAAGAGCCCAAAAGGAACAGAACCACCCCCCAAACAAAGAAATGGGTTCTGACACAACCCATTGCCATCTCTAGCCCTGCCTCAGCTCTGCATTCCCTATGAGTGCCGATAATCATCTAGCAAAGCCACTTGTTTCAGTTCTTCTGTCAGGTCCCAACCAGAACACTGCCATTCTGGAGGGAGGGGAGAGTACAAGTTGGAGATTGAGGATGTTTCTACTTTGTTTCTCCTTTTCACTTTTACGGTTAGATTTGTCTGCATGGGAATTGAGGAGGGGGGAATGGGCTCTTGTGGCCATCTGGTTTGACTTCTTCCACCTAACTCCTGCCTGCTAGCAAGGTCCCAGTGCTAGAGAATGACTCATTATCATCTTTTCAACTCAAAGTTCTCATAACAACTTCAGGTGAGTGGATTGGCTCCTGATGGACTGGGACATTGGGGTGGGGTTTGGACAATGAAAAATTTAGCTTAACATTTCATATGGGAACTTCAGATTCCACCTGACTTTTCTGCAATCACTTTCTGTCAGTAAAAGACCTTTTTGAAATAACTCAAAAGTCATGTTTTCCTGAAGGGGTAGCTGAGGTAGGACCTTACAGCTTCCTATAGTCATCTGAATCCTTAAAATTGACAAGAGTGAACAGTCCTGTACATCTTATCCATAGCGCCATTTGGCACCAATAACTTCTATTGTCCAATTAAACTTTTTTATGACAAAACAAATGCAAGGTTTCAAACTTCATAGTCTGAGGGTTAGTAGATCGGGTCTTCTAGCTTGTACGTCAACCTGGCTTCACTGGCTGCGATGTTGTGAGCCTCCATGGAGGACAGTGTTTTCTGAGTGATAAACTTCCATGCCTCTGGCTACTGCTATTCTTAAGAGTGCTTCACAACACTGGAAAAAGTTTTGCCATAGACCTCTCTATATTTCTAGAAGTATCCCTTGAATACTAGTTTGGATATTTGAAATAATGGATGCCACGTTCCTAGATGTCCTGATCTACATCATGGAGACTGACTGTTGTGTTCTTTGTATTCCCCCCCCCTTAATCCCCTATGCATATCCTGATCACCCATTAAGGGTGATTGCCCTTCACCATTGATCGCCCATTAAGGGTGATTGCCCTTCTCCATCTGCATACAGTTTCATGCCCGTTGCTGGTTGGCTAACTAGCAACAGGGTCTTGCCAGCCAATGGAATTGTGTGATTACAAGC
>NW_015387146.1:90932-99978 GCF_001527695.2 Protobothrops mucrosquamatus
CGATCTAACACTGACCTGTACCGATTGCTCTATTTGTGACAGATAGTTCTGCAAATTATCAAGTGCTGCTTCTGTGAAGAAACACTTCTTCCATTGCTACTTCTTTTTTATTTCTCAGCTTTATCTGCCTGTGACTCCCTGTGACTTTGACTTCTGTATCCCTTTATTCTTGGTCACAAGTGACAGTCTGGTGGGCAGATCCTTTTATTAGGTGAATGCTTTAAATATTGACAACCTCTAATAGTTACAGTGTGAAATTCTCCAGGAAGCAGGTAGGAATCTAACACATAGGGGTTCCAGGTAAACTGAGTAACTAAATAGAATGTGTAACCAGCAGAGGGAGAACCTTGAAGAGGAGGAGAAAGAGCCACAACCAAGGAAACAGTCAGATAAAAGAAATCTGGAACCAAGGTAGAAATGTAATTCGAGAAGGCATCTCAGTTTTGACCCTCCCTAGTTACCACAAAAATAAAGAAAGGGAGAAGCACATTTAGATCTGCAAGATTCTGTTATTGTAACCTTACAATAACAATATTATCAATCATAACTTTGTGTTCTTAGTTTGGTTGATCTCCAAGTGTTGACAGGATAGAATTAGAGTACATATCTTTTTGCACATGTTGAAGCCTTGTGCTATTTGTTTCAAAACCAGTACTTTTCTGAAGACCAAACATACTCTTAGAGCAGGGGTCTTCAAATGTGGCCCTTTTATGACTTGTGGACTTCAACTCCCAGAATTCCTCAGCCAGGCACACTGGCTAAGGAATTCTGGGAGTTGAAGTCCACAAGTCATAAAAGGGCCAAGTTTGAAGACCTCTGTCTTAGAGGGAGCTATCCATTGTTCTTTTGTTCATGCTTCCTTTGGAAGCCACTTTTTATTTTGAAGTCATCCAGATTTTTCTTTGTGGTTGTGTGCTCTTAACAAACTTTAAATACTACTTTAAATAGCTATTTTTGCTACCATGCCTCCGAAAGGTTAGGTTTCTCAGATAAACATTGAATATCTCACATGAACCCTTAGATATCTTAATTAGCAGAGAGAATGAAAGTATTTTCATTCTGTCGACCATGCTTCTATAATCCTGGTTAAGCAGGAAAAGAAGGGGATGGTAGCAAATACCAGCTGAAGGCAATTATGGTTGCATCACACCAGGCTGTCCTGGTTGGGTGCACAATAAAATGTATTAATGCTAGCATATTCCCAGCACAAAGGAGTAATTGTGTATGTGTGTTTAAACTCAACATGTGAAACATAGTTTCATTTATTTTTTTCTTTTAAAAAGCACACTCTATTTTTTAAGGTAACCCTGAGGATGGTTGCAATATGATGAACAGTAGTTATAATACACATATAATTTATGAATGAACAAGTCAGCACAGATAATAACTTTCAAAATTGAAAAAACAAAAACAAAAACCCAGAAACGTGTTTGAATCCAGGAAGCATACAACTGCACCAAGATCAAATGGGTTTTGCTTTTTTGATATTTACAATGCAGAGCAGTGCTTGAGAATGAAAGGGTTTTGATGTAGAAAGATGAATATTAGTCGAGAATATATTGAACTCTGAGTACCTTAGAAATCAATAGGTATTTTTATTTATGGATCCTTTGGCAGATAAAGATCCCATCATAATGGAAAAGCCATTAGAGATAAATATGCTTGTTGAACCTAATGAGCTTCTCATTGACATATTTGTTTAACACAACCCACAAAAACTCTTGTGATACTGGATATCCACGAATATTAATTAAGCTCTTTTGTAAGCCCAACAATGTATGCAAAATAGAAACAAGGAAGAGTTGAAAAGGACTGAGAAATGTTGGTCTCCGGTTTCCCATCAATCCAGCCTGCACGGAGGGAGTGACTGGGTGATCAAACTCCACACCTATTTAATGTGCATTGGAGGCATGGCCTAAAGGGGCGTGGCTTTGATCACCTCGTAACACCCGCCATTTTGATCTCACTGACAGCCTCTGCAGATGCCCCTGGCCCTACTCTTTCCTTCTAACACTACTTGATATTAAATGAAATCTTTGCTTTAATAGATTAGACAATTTAACACAGTTAAATTTTTTTGTAGGGGTATAGACCTTAATAAAGATCATTAATTTGAAATGCAATGGGCATTTTTTAAAAAAAATTCTGTGAACTCTTGAGTTCTCCCCATCTTCTTTTCCTGGTACTGGTGAGTAACTCCCCAAAGTGATTTGAAATGAAAAGAAGTGGTGAACATTTTTACATTTTATTTACTGCAATACTTATTTGCCATGGGAAATTTTATTTTCATCATCAGTAAAAGTTGCTTCTTGAGAAACCAGGTTCCTGGATGATATCATCAGTATGAATTGCATGGGAGGTTAAGTGAAGAAGGTCTGATGTTGGTGCCCTTCATTCTATTGAAAGAGCTTCTATGCCCAATTCCATTTCTCTTGTGATAGAGGCTGGTCCCTGGGTATATCTCAAGAGTGTTTGCTCCTGATTCATTCACCCAACGCTCCCCCTTTCTCTTAACCTATAGCAAGTAAATCAAATTGGAGAGATGAGTAGAAGGTTAGTCTGTTTTTTAAAGTTTGATAGAAAGTACATCAAACAGTCTCATATGGCTGAAGGGACTTTTTCTCTCTTCAGCCTCCAGACTTTAAATTGCAGATGGAGAAAAAAAAACTTGCCACTTTTTCCTCCAACGTCTCAATTGTCTCCAGGCCTTGTGATAAGTGTGGTGAGATCAATGCACAGGCATGCCATAAAATGATCTCCCTTAAGGATCACTCCTCATTTTCCCTCTTTTGTGAAACTAAAACAGGAAAAAAATACAGTCTCAAGTTCAACAAAACTGATCTCCTTTGATCATATAGTTTTTATTAAGAGAATTCCATTTGCAGCTTTGCTGTGATGATAATAATGCAAAATGCTGTTGTTTCTGTTTCTCTATTACACTGTGTCTCTTCTGAACCCAGCTGCATATAAATAAGAGGTGTTGCATCTAACAGGCATTGTGAGAAACAAAGGCATTCCTATTAAGACTCCCCTTGCATGTATCATAGCTAGAGCAGTTGTACAGCAATCAGTGTTGCAGATTCCCATATATTTTGCATCTTTCCATTATATTTGCTGGGAAGAGGAGTCAGGAAACTAAAAGATTCTGCCCAATAATTGATCAAACGGGTCATAATTTCATAGAGGTCCAGAAAATGTTTTATCATATTTCAGTTTGTGGTTTGGATCATTTACATTTCAGATGTTTCTTTGGTATTCTTTATAATTTCTTAGCACTTGGTAATGGAAAAAAATGGTTTGGTGACCAGGCCTATTTGTAGAAGACCTGATAAAATTAGAATAAGATATAATTAACTGATTGAGTACTCTTAAGTCAGAAATCCTTCTTTGCCTTAAATTTTCAATTAATATAAACTGTGGATCAAGAGACAAGATGGAACAAAATATTCACATATGATTTTGAAAATGATTTTTAAAATATAATTTGCTCTGCATTCATACTTAGAAAAGAAAAAAAAACCAAGATACTTCTTGGCAGATTAATGAGAACCACAACATAGTTAAACTTAAAATTAAGTTGAACATTGTTTAATGTATGAAATATCTTCATTCAAGTTAAGATAACCTTAACCTAGTTATGAGTTACTTACTTACTAAACTTTACCATTAGTAGTAAAGGAGATTGAATAACAATTTTGATCAGAAACTAGCTGTTCTTCAACCTTCACAAAAGAGTCACTTCTGAAATCCCAATACTGGAATGTTTTAGGCCAGTGATGGCAAACCTTTTAGAGAACGAGTGCCCCAAAACCGACCTGCCCCTGCCTCTGCCCCACCCCGCCACTCACTGCCTCCATGGCCCGTCGCAGATTGCCCAGGCAGCCCAGCAGCACCATGGCGGCCACGCCCTCCGCCTACACCCTGCAGCATCAACTGCCTGCGATGGGGCGTGAGGGCGGAGTCTTGTCCCCACTGCCCAGCTGCCATGTCCTTGGCTGCACTGCTCTGCACGGGCCGTGCCCAGGGATGACTCTTCTCCAGGGGGGCTGTTGGTGAGGAGAGGGCCACGTGGGGAGGCGGGGCTGAGGCGATGGCACATGTGCCCACAGAGAGCACTCTGAGTGCTGCCTCTGGCACGCGTGCCATAGGTTCGCCACCACTGTTTTAGGCTTTGTAACATGGCACTGAGAAAACATTGCATAACCACACGCCATGGCTTATGAAGAATCCTCCTTCCTTTACTTTTCCCTCATCTAGCCCCACTTCCAAATGTGACCTTTTCCTGTGGTTTAATAATGGTATTGCATCTAGGGATAAAATTTCCATTCTAGGCAAAGGGGGCAAACAGGTAGGCATCCTGTTGAAAAGCTGAATTATAAATATTATCAGTGCTTCACTTTGAATGCGGGAGGGAAAGACGATACATTTTTAAACTAGGAAAAGGTTGAGGTTTGTTCCTAGGAGGAGATTACTCATTAGCCCCTCTGAACAGCTCGCATGGGCAGACGTCACATAAAGTCCTGACTTTTTGGCCAGCTATAAAGAAAAGAAAGACAGCTTCACTTCGCATTCTTTTCTCCCTCTCTAGCTGAAGTCATTCAAAGGGAGCCTGAATTGGACAGCCAACTCTGAGCTTCTCCAGTGATCACTTTGTAAAGGTTTTCAATGCTTCTATTGTCCTGTCTCTCAATATTGCTTAATGCTACTTTTCCTATAATTGCTATTTTCGCCTTCTTTTCTCACTGTCCTGATTTTGTGATCACCATTCATTAGTACAATCCAACCTGCTTCTCTAAGGCAAGTCTCTTTCCTTTTTAAAGTCCATACTTGCTCTGGAATGCATTGATTTTATTTTATTTTATTTTATTTTATTATTTTATTTTATTATTTTATTTTATTTTATTTTATTATTTTATTTTATATTTTATTTTATTTTATTATTTTATTTTATTTTATTTTATTTTATTTTATTTTATTTTATTTTATTTTATTATTTTATTTTATTTTATTTTATTTTATTTTATTTTATTTTATTTTATTTTATTTTATTTTATTTTATTTTATTTTATTTTATTTTATTTTATTTTATTATTTTATTTTATTATTTTGTTTTGTTTTGTTTTTCTATTCAATTTGCATGGCCCTGTGATTCTGGATGGCAAACAATCATAAAATAAATTAAAAGAAGTCATCATCTCATTAGAAAAATTGAAATACACACAGCAGCAAGGAGGACATTATAATCCATGGTTGTTAATAGAGCCAGAAGACAGGACCCACTCAGGACCCGATAACCAGGTCTTTAGAGCCTTTAAAAGGCCAACAGATTCAGGGTCATCCTGATCACTGAAGGGAGGTTGTTCCATAGGGTGGATGCTATGGCAAAAAAGGCATTCTTCCTTAGAGGAAGGAGAACCTGCATAACACAATGCTGCCCATCCCAGCTCCTGAAGCTGGTCCAGAAGAATATCATGATCAATGGTACTGAAACTGCTGAGAGCTCAAGAACAAGACAGATGGATTCATTACTGCATCTCGCTTCCATAGCAGATCATCCAAAACCACAATCAATATTATCTCAGTCCCATACCCTGAATCCAGACTGAATCCAGATAATCAATTTCATCCTTTTCAGTCCTTTGAAGCTGCATTGTGACTACGTTTCCCACAACATTCCGAAAAAGGAAAAGTTGTAGAGTGGACAAAATCGGTCCAGAAATTGGTTGGGGCAAGCGATGGGCTCTTGAGAAGAGGGCACACAATAACTAAACCCAAACCCAATGTAACACCCCTTCCAAGCACCTTCACCAACTAGGAGGGGCATGGATACCCAGTAAACATTTATGTTCTGAAGACTATGCTTGCTATTTCTTATCGATAAATTGTCCAGCCATTAATTTCCTCCTTAATTATACTCACATAGGATATAATCTCAGTCATTATTGCATAGCATCTGAGAAAATATAATGTGCCTGAGGACACTAGCAAAACCATTTAGAATCTGAGGTTAAAATTACTGGAATCATGTATAGTGGAATCAATCAACATTTTTTTAGTTCAGAACAAATTTTGACATGTAAAGAGTTTGGTTAGGTTTGATAAGTAGAACAGAAAGCATTGTTAGATCCACATTGGGTTTCCAGGAAAGGAGACACAGCTTGAAAATAAATATACAATACGATGGTCTGATGTAGAAGTTGTTTAATATCATACCACACTACATAGAGGCCTCTATGCTAGATATTTTCAGCATCCACCTGAATACAATGGACACTGATTGATTGATTATGTGTTATCATGTCATTGTCAACTCTTAAGATCCACATTGGTAGATTTTGTCCATGACTATCTGTCCCTATCCTTGCGTTTTAAGCCATTGCCACTGAAACTATATCCATTTATCTTACTGCTAGTTCTGCTCTTCTTTTCTTTCCTTCCAGTTTTCCCAGCATTGGAACCTTCTCCAGAGAGCTTGGTCTTTAGATAATGTGTCCAAATTAGGATAATTTGAGCCTGATTACTGGTGCCTCAGTGAGAAGTCTGAGTTAATTTTTTTGACAAATCATTTGTTTGTTTTCTTGTCTGACCATGGTATTCTCCAGTCTTCTCCAACAGCAAACTTCAAATGATATTCTTCTTATCCTTCTCCTGCTTCTAGGTCAGCGGTTCTCAACCTATGGGTCGGGACCCCATTTGGGGTCGATCGACCATTTCACGGGGGTCACCAAGCAAGGCTGTCTGCCAATATTTTTTGTCCATTTTTTTTGTCCCCCGTTTTTTTCCCCTTTTCCGGCTGGTGCCTTACCTCCCTTGGGCTGGGCCAGTTGGTGGTCGGCCTGCTCCGTCTCTGCCGCTTGCCAGCTACGCCTCGGCCGGTGCAGGGGGCGGAACCACGCATGCGCGATGCTCCCGGGCAGGGAAAGTCCTCGACTTACGAACGGTTGGGTAGTCCTCGACTTACGACCGGTTTAGTCCTCGACTTACGACCGGTTTAGTCCTTGACTTACGACCGGTTGGGGGTCGCGGCATTAAAAAGGTTGAGAACCACTGTTCTAGGTAATCCTTATTGTGGGATATTTGGGAGTATCTACTTTTAAATAAGAGGTGAATTCAAAGAGGTGTTTCCATGCAAAGCTATCTGGTATTACTTTGTTTCTTTGGCTAGAGGATTTCAGCACACACAACGTCTCGCCATTTGTCTTGCTCTTCCCCTGCTTCCTCTGATGAAGAGTGATATGCCAAGGGCTGGGTGTTTCAAAGAATATTTAAGATAAACTCTGATCTGTTAAAAAAAAACAACAACACCCTTTCATTTTTGTTTTCCCAGCTTCTTTCCATTATTTGTAAACTTTGATACTTTTGATGACATGATCCGAATCATTCTGGAGTCAAAAGCATTGA
This sequence comes from Protobothrops mucrosquamatus, assembly GCF_001527695.2. Classification (NCBI taxonomy): domain Eukaryota; kingdom Metazoa; phylum Chordata; class Lepidosauria; order Squamata; family Viperidae; genus Protobothrops; species Protobothrops mucrosquamatus. Next base: position 98,334 of record NW_015387146.1, read on the forward strand.
TTCTTCCAAGTTCTTTCTCTCTTCTTCCAACTTAGGGTTTGTATGCTGAATTGAGGTTGCCTTTTGCATGGTTCTAGATTATACAGAGAGGGTCACACTCACACCCTTTAATTTCACGTATGTTCAGTTTGTCAGAATGAGGGCTAGTTAGGATGGAGAAAAAAGAGGGCATGAGAATACATGACAAGTGTTGATGTTTTTTTGAAAGTATAATAATGGCTGCCATGTAAAGAAAGCAATTCTGTATGACAAGTATTTATTATATATTACATCTCCTTTTCAGCAGAGCAATTATACGAAGGAGTTAACCAGAAAGCAGCACACGATGGCCCATAGTGAATCATGTTCTGTCATTTTAGACCAGGAATGTGATAAATGACTTGCTAAAATGAGGGGAAAATGAAGGTGATAGTTTATTGACTGTTAGGAAGCATAGGGACTTCCACAGGCAAGTCCAAAAGTGTGAGCCAAGCAACCTCTTGGAAATAACTAAAAGCTATTAATATTTTAGAATTTCCAGAAGGCATCTAGGTATTAGTTAAAATACTAATGGGACATATGGCTATTTTGAAAAAAAAAAAAGCACTTCCCACTTTTTAATTCATTTTGGAAGGTTGTGCTATGCTAGTCTGAGTAAGAAAGAGGCTGATTTTTTTGGACAGAAAAATGGTCTCAATTCCCTCTGCTAGCTTCTCTCCTTGACATAACCAGAACAGGAGTCTGATGCCTCGTTCTCTATGGCTTTTTTGATGACTATTATTATTATTATTATTATTATTATTATTATTATTATTATTATTATTATTATTATTATTATTATTATTATTATTATTATTATTATTATTATTATTATTATTTAAAAAAACAGCTTTTCAGTATCATCAGCCCTTTTCTGTATCTCTATTATTATTAAGGAGGACAACACATAATATAAACTGGTTCAGCTACTTAGGTTGCAAATTTAAAGTAAGACAAATTACCGAATAAGATAAACATGTCCTGTAACAAATGTCATCCTATATTTATTTTCTCATCCTGCATGATCTAGAGAATGTTATTCCAAAGATCTCCATGGACATGCTGGAAGGGACTGAGGTGGGATGGTGTCTGCCCAGGAAAAGAGGCTTCTGTATCGCCGATTTGACTTGATTATCACTGACTTATCCAAAAGGATAAGGATTTTTGTTTTTATAAATGAAATACTTGTTATTCTTAGTTCTTAGTTTTTGTTTAAGCTAAGAATAACAAGTATTTCATTTATAAAACAAAAACTTTGTTAATAGTTTTTCATAAAATAGTATGTAGATTTTAGCCTCTTTCCTATTGATAGATAGGAGTTTTGTTTTCTGACTCCAGAACTTTCAATATTCTTTGCTTATTTTTTTTTTATTCTATAGCACTATATTTTTTATTATTGTCATAACTTCAGGTGGGAGAAAGCAAGGGAGACAAATAGCTCTTATATAAACAAGATTTTTATTAAAAAAGCTTTACATGTTACTATTTCAGTACAAAATAATGATTTTTAGTTTTTATTCTGGAATTCTTAGAGGCTGTATTTGAATTCTTAACCTAATTTCCTATTTTCTGTCTCGGCTTATCTATTCTTCTGTCTCATTGATTATTTACCTGTGTATCTGAAATC
>NW_015387146.1:101991-111772 GCF_001527695.2 Protobothrops mucrosquamatus
TATTTTATTTTATTTTATTTTATTTTATTTTACTTTATATTTTATTTTATTTTACTTTACTTTATTTTATTTTATTATTTTTGCTTTATTTTTATTTTAATTTACCACATTTTAAAACTGTCCATCTCCCTCAGAGAGGTTCAATAATGTCTAGCTAAACAATTAAAAAGCAAGGGTTGTTTTATTGATATGTGATCCGAAATAAAGCTGCCTTTTTAGTGTGTTTATTCTTCCCACTGGAGAAGAATCATGGCATCATGGCTGTGTGCCACCGTCTAATTACTACATTCCATAAACTAACATTTGACAGAACTCTGGTCAAATTCCATTGATGGGCTCTGAAGAATGAACAAAGCACATCTCTACTGTGTAAACCTCGTTTACAAGATGCACTTCTGCCTTGTGTTTTACAGGTGGTCCTCGACTTACAACAGTTCATTTAGCGACAGTTCCAAGTTACAACAGCCCTGAAAAAGTGACTTATAATAATAGTCTTTCACACTTGCAACCATTGCAGCATCCCCATGGTCATGTGATCAAAATTTGGATACTCAGCAACTGGTTCATATTTATGATGGTTGCCGTGTCCTGGGATCACGCAATCAGATTTTACAACCTTCTGACAAGCAAAATCAATAAGGAAATCGGATTCACTTAACGCTAACTTAACAAATTCAATGATTCACTTAACACAGCGATAAGAAAAGTCTTAAAATGGGGCAAACCCCACTTAACAAATTGTTTCACTGAGCCACATAAAATTTGGGGTCAATTGTGGTCATGACTTGAGGAGTACTTGTACTTTATCCATGCATTTTGGGATGCTTCAGAAAGTGGAATTCTGTGTGCCAATGTTGAAGCTAATTTCCGACATGTTAGATCCAGCCACCTCCTGCCCTTTATTGTTTTACTTGACCCTGCTGCCTTTAGAAATCTGAGCAGCTTCTAAGGATGATCCATGCAGAAAAGAGCTTGTGATGATATTTTTCCCTTTTCTCATCTTGGTCAGCTCATTATTCATTTCAATAAGGAGACTTGCAGACCCTAAGAGAATCGTTGAGCTGTGTCTGTTAAAATAAACGTGTTGGCAGGTGCAAAACTAATAAGGATTTGGGTGAGCATGCAGCGTATTACACCTTGAAGTCATCTGCAAAATGCATTCGGTGCAGTTCAATAAATATTTGTGTAGAGGTTTCATTTTAATTAAAGAAGCAATGCAGAAATTTTGGCCAGAGGAATATAAATGCAATCTGAAGAAGCAGGGAAATGATCAAAAATAGAACGATTGCCAAAGCCAGAAAAAAGACCTACATTCTATCGGAGATACCGTGTTTCTAAAATGGAGCCTCTCTCGAAAAATGAATAATGGTTTTAGTGGACAAGATCACTAAATTCTTCTCCTTCCAACAGGACTAAAGGAGGTTAAACACAGCTTGGATTGAGTTGCAAGGTCACTGCTCTTGGAGCAAAAACAAGCAATTTTAATCTGCTGAGCACATTCATCACAGCCAGAAGTGAATTCTGTAATCAGGTTCATAGGGCTAATATTCTAAAGTTTTCTTTGCCTTCCTGGAACACCTGCACATGGCAGCTGCTCATAAGTACAATTATGAGGAAAAGGGGAGATTTGTTTTCTACAATCACTACCATCCCAAAGTCTCTCCAAAGGACTACCTCGCTGTCTTGTCTGAGTCAAATATTTTTGTCACTTGTGTTCTAGCCACCCCCTCAATACTTCTTACTTAGCGATTTAGTTTAGCTTTTCAAATCATAACCCAACCCCCTCCATCCATCTCTTCCAATATAGGGGCCCCGGCCCTCAAACTTGACTTACAACCATTTGAAGTTACAATGGCATTGAAGAAATGACTTGTGGCCGTTTTCTACACTTATGACCATTTGCAACATCCCTATGGTCAAAATTATCCAAATTCACATCCACTGGCAAGTGGATGTAGTTATGACGGTTGCAGTGTCACAGGATCATGTGATCACCTTTTGTAACTTTATGACAAGCAAAGTCAATGGGGAAGTCAGATTCAGTCAACAACCGTGCTACTAACTTAAATTAACTGTAGTGATTCACTTAACAACTCTGGTAAGACATCTCATAAAATGGGGCAAAACTCACTTAACAACTATTAAGAGATGGAAATTTTGGGCTCAATGGTGGGTGTAAATAGAGGACTGCTTCTACCTGCATGACCCTTGCTGGGAATTCTGAGATTTGGAATTTATACACTGTAGGGTGCACTGAGAGTGTTCTATTATGCCCGCTGACTCAGCTTTTTAATTGATTATTTGGTCTTTCAAATGCTAGTAGAACATGTTTCTGTTTGGACCTTTACTTTTTTTTTTAAAAAAAAAGTTAGTTTTAAGCACTGCGTAGGCATTGCAGTGGTAAGATGACTTAGGTGAGGACAATGTGATGGTCTCTTTTAATTGGATATGCCAGACTTTTTAAAAATATAATATATTAAACCAGAGGTCACCAACCTTTCTCAATTGGTGGACTGGAAGCAAAGGGAAGGGGAAGAATTTTACACACGTGCATGCGCATGCATGCACACGGGGCCATGAGCAAGCTTGCACCACAAAAGGGGCAGGGCTAGTGCCCACATAATACTCACTAACCCTGCCCATTCTTGCGTGGTGCAGCATCTCATTTCCGCACCCAGCTGTGCGGTGGCAGCGGCTGTTTTTGTGCCTTGCCATGTGGTGGCAGCTGGTTTTGCACCTTGCAGCATAGCAGCAGCCTCTTTTTGTCCCCTGAGGTGCTGCGGCGTCCCATTTTCACACCTTGAGGCTTGGCGGTGGCTTGTTTTTGTGCCCTGTGGCATGGTGGCACCCATTTTTGTAACCCATGACATGATGGTGGCCTGTTTTTGTGCCCTGGGGTGCGGTGTCAGTGTCCTGTTGTCATGCCCTGAGTTACGGCTGCGGTCCATTTTTGTGCCCTGCCGCATGGCAGCACCCATTTTTGCAGTACGGCATTGTCCATTTTTGCACTTTGCAGTGCGATAGCATCCCATTTTCACACCCCGAGGTATGGTGGTGTGCCCTGCAGTGTAGCATCCTGTTTTTGAGTCCCACGGCCGTAGCACTAGTGCGAGTGAGGGGGTGTGCATACACATGCACACGCACTGGCCAGCCTGTCCCGTGGCCCAGTGGCCAGCAGGCCATGGCCCACTACCGGGCCACAGGCCACAGGCTGGGGACCCCTGTATTACACCATTTGGAGGTTTAATTTACACACTTTCTATGGTTTTTGTTATTATTATTATTTTTAAGCTGTGCTGTTATTTTTCCCCATTCTGCAAAACTGAGAGCTGTAAACTGGCAAGGGCTTTGTGCGCTACTGTGGGCTCTGTGTGGTCCACTGTCTGTAAGATGCCCATGCCAGCCTTAACAGGATTATATACAATATAGCCATTTACTAAGTTTAGACATAACAAGTGCTTGTATTTTTTAAAAATACAACGTGCTAATTTCTACTGCGGCTGGGAAGGACCACAGTGCCTATTATGATGGGCAATGTCCACATCCTCTGAAGCGCTTCCTGACACATCACACATTTTGCAGGGGAAGATCCCATGATCTTATCGATGTGATTCGGGAAAGATGCTTGCAAGAACGTATGCACGTGGCTCTTGGGTTGGGGGGAGGGGGGGAAAAGGGAGAAAACTAGCATTTCATGAAGTGTTCCAGTTAACCATTGAAAGACATTTGCATGAATTGTGTTTCAGGAAGCCATGTTGCAGGAAACGATAGTGGACATAATTCTACGAGCAGTGGCACATTTTCTTGTAATTCTTCACAAGCATTTCAAAATGTACATTCAGTATATTTTCCTATCTATGAGTATAAATGTCACATCATCAATCCCACTTAGAGGGGGAGAGAGCTCACTTTTTGTTCCTCTCTAATACATATTTGAAAGTAAGAATAAAATAAAATCTATACTTCTTTTTTCCCATATTTTTTTTAATACAAGTAATTTTAGCAGAGCAGCTAATATAAAATGTCCTATTAAACCAGAGCACTCTAGAATCAGCTTAATTGGTACACCCTAGTGGAAAAAGAATGTGCCAATTAAATGATCATCCCAATTATCAGAGACTCACGGGAATACATTGTGCTGGCAAGGTTTATAATCACTTTCATTTTATAGATTGCCTTAAAACTCAGGCAATGGTATCAGACTTCACAGCTTAATGATCTAACCAGAGTGGTATTTCTCCACTGATTTAATAGCCATAAGACAGCTTGCGTTTTCAGTGACAAAATTAGGGACAGTCCCCTAGAATATCTATTAGACCTTGTATCTAAGACAACAGCTGGGATGCCGAATGCTAAACTTTACTTGGAGTTTGATGAAGAGCAAGGAAAACACTGAATGGACTATGATCTTAGCTAATAAATCACCTTGGTTTGAGGAACCCATCATTTATGGGTGTGGTGGGAAGAGCCATGGTGGCACAGTGGTTAGAATGCAGTATTGCAGGCTAACTTACTGCCTATTGCCAGAAGTTCGATCCTGATAGAGCTCAAGGCTGACATCCGTCTTTCCAAAGTCTAAGTGATATTGCTATTTATAAGAACCAACCACTAACTCTGATTTCTCATGCTAGAGAGTACACTTAACGCAGGATTTTTTCATCCCTGTTGACTCTTCTTTGGGCAACAACTTTTTTTTTCTTTGCCAAGTGGAGAGGATAAAGAAAAGAGAGTCAAGGAAACCATGCAATTATATTTGTGTCAGTCACATCATGACACCCAGACAACATATGGTGCACCTCTCATGTCTTTTGCATGATGATTTCACATCATGTAAAGTAGTGGCTTAATGATGCTGGAGATGGTCTCAGCTTCAGCGGCTCCGGAGGCGTGGTAGTGCTCAGCTTTTGTTCACCTAACAATTCAAAAGCATATTCTATGCAAGCAGACAGATAGTTACGACTTTGGTGAGGAGATGAGTGGGTGCTCTGTGCAGGGAGTCAGATTCCTGATCTTCTGAACTTTCCTGGTTGTGGTGCCCATTTGTGAGGTAGCTCTGAGAAGGGAGGGGGCCTTGGATGCTATTGCAGGAAGAGCTGCTCGTCTTTGTCTCTGGGGCAAAGCCAGCTCACCCTCCTGTGATGCACCTTGGGAAGTGCACAAGTCAAACTACTACTTTGCAATATCATTGTGGTATCCTGAGTCCTGTAACACTGCCATATGTTAATAATCATCATCATAATCATGAGTAATGCTCTCCAGAGAAGTCCCTGCTTCCTGTTCTGTACCTAGCTCAAGCCCTTTATATACAGCTCAATGCTTGAATAGGGTCATTGGAATTCTACACGTTTTGTCTGACATCTCAGTGTTTTACAGCATGCAGGATAATGGCTTTTGTGGCTATTCCAAATTTCAAAATTCTCCAATTGCTTTCTGCAGTTGAGTACAGATCAAAATATTAGAACAATTTGAAAGCATCATAGAGGATTGAAAAATTCCTCCCCTGTCCTTATTTGACCCTATCATACTATCTACCTACATAAAGGTCTTCCTGATGCTTCAATTTTCAGTAGGCTTATGAGACCAGCAGGGGAAAAAGAGGTGTTCTGGCAGTGGAGAAAAGTATCTAACAAATACAGTCCCTGAAAATTTCATTTTCCCTTTCGCACCAGGTATCAAAATCTAGTTAAGTAGTTTATTACAAGAATTTCACTGTTATGGTAAGTTTCATGCTTTTCATGACTCTGAAGGGAGAAATTTTCAAGGTGGTGAATGAGGACTTAGATAAGCAATAGCTATTATTGTTAATGGGAATCATGGCATAGTATCCCACATACTCTGCACTGAAAAATCTATATTTTGATGTCTAGGTCATGGTTTAAGGCATGGCTGGGCTCTATCACCTTATAATTGACTAGAGAAATGAAAACAAAAACAAAACCGTAGCTAGATGATTTCTGAAATTAAAGGTGTTGTGCTCTTGATTGATTTTCTGGTATATTTAAGATGATGCCAAAAAGCAAGGACAATTAGATTGGGGAAGGGGAATGTCCTATAAGAATGAAAAAGGTCTCAGAAAATATCTTATTATTTAGATAATCATCAAATTCCAAAATGTGGTGTGGTCAATTGCTATGCTTGAAAAGTTATCTAAAGCAACAGTCTGGATAAACAAAATGGGTCAAACATCCTTTTACAAGATCTTTATTTATTTTATACCGATGGTAAGGACTTGTCTTTGAGTGATAAAGAACTGTGGAAAATGGTAGATTTATGGTAGAATCTAAAATATAGGTTGGTCATATTCTCTTCAATTAAAATAAAATAGAAAAAAAGTAGTCTATTCCCTATTATGTTCCTATTACTTAAAGTAACACTCTTGTTATGTATATAGATATAGATGTAGATATATAAACATACCAGTGTGGTATAGTGTGAAGACCCAGATTCTAGTCCTCCAAGATATAAAGCCAGCTTAGCCTGAAAGAAAATAAAGAATATCTATCAACCAATCTACAGCATGTAGATAAGGGTCCACAACCTTCCATAAGGAGGTTCATTGATTGATTGCAATTGCTTGGTCTGCTCCTATTTGATTCAGGTTAATTTGAATGTAATCTGCATGATTATCAAACATAATGAAAAGTACATCATAAAATCATAAAGTTGGGAAGCACGTTAGAATGAAGAATCCACTAAAGCAGCTCACCATCCATCCTTTGTTTGAAAACTTTCAGCAAAAAAGCAACTCATCATTTCCCTGCTTGTTTTGTTTTTCAGATCCTAAATAAGATTTAGTCAGTGCTTTTTTTGTAAAAAAAACAAAAAACAAAAGGTGCCGGAACTCACCTTGCCTACCCTACAAGGTTCCATCCAAAAAAGGTGCCGGAACTCCGTTCTGGGTATTCTATGAAAAAAAAAGCCCTGGATTTAGTATGTAGTACACACACACACACACACACACACACACACACACACACACACATATACAAACATAAATCTTGCCCCCAGATGTGAGGGAGATGGCAGTTAAGAAATAGAATACTGTATATGCATACGTACATACATACGTACATACATACATACATACATACATACATAATAGTATTTGCATTTCCATCAACATAGACATCTTCTTGATCTTGTGCTTCCAAGCCTACTAATACTGATAGTCTTTGGGCCGTTCTTTGTATATTACAATATGTGTTGGTTTAAATGTTGAACAATATTAATCTACCCTAAAAATGTACACTTCAGATATCTCCCCTGTGGGACCTTGAAAAGCAGACAAATAATAGTTGGGCACATCATGGTTTTTAATACATGCATATAAGACAGATAAACCTAATTATGATTATTCAAACTAAATTCGCATCCAGGGCAGAGTGATAACATGGAAGGTTTTCCAGATGACATTGTGCAACAGATCATATGCTCCAATTAAAAAGAAAATTAAAAAAGCCATTTCCTAAGTATTTTGAGCAAACACTTCAGGAAATAAGGGATCTATGAGTCATTACTTTATATCTGTTTAGCCACATTATTTAAATATAAGAATAATTTTTTTATGTATTTATTGCAATTTGCAAACTGCCTGGAGCCATGTAAAAGTGATATGGACAGCTGTATAAATAGAATAAATAAAAATAAAATGTGTAGAGTTTATTTAAAAAAACACTATAATGACAAATTCAATTTTGCTGTCTGCTTTTTAATTTTTGTGCTCATTTTATTATATTTATTGGGGGCATTAAATGCATCTTGATCAGTGCTTTTGCTGGTCTGTAGCCATTCTTCAATTTATGTCAGCATTGCTTGTTATTGCCATGCTGTAGACTACAAGTGATTTATTTGGCTTTGCAACACATCATGGAATATATCTAACTTAAAAATCCTCCATGGTTGTCTTTATAATTCATCCACCTACTCAGTCAATAATAGACAATGCTGTAACAAATTGATTAATAGAAAAAGAAAAAAAGAGCAAGTTTTATTTTAATCAGACAATATTTCTGGACTTTCCTTTACTGGCCTTGCATTTTTGCTTATGCTGCATTCTGCAGATATTAAATTTTGTCAGACTCTGGAAAAATAATTCAAGCAAATCATGATGTTTACCAAGATCTGATTTGAGTTCTGTCTACCTCCCATGCTTAATCAAATGCAGAATTCACACACACGTACAAAATAGTGAAAATGTGACTGCCTTCAGTTCCTTCAAGCACTTTCTGAAAGAAGGGTTGATATGCTAGAGAGCCTTCAGACATGTCCTCTAGATGTTTTTGACTTTTCAGCAATCACTACAACAATATAAACAATGGTTCAAGCTCTTGCTAAATGGAGATAATGTAACTATTTTCAGAAGAGACTAAAGAAACAAGAGCAAAGCAATCTATTGCAGGATTTTGCAATGGTATGTGGGAATAAGACTGTAGGAAAAACCACAGACTAGGCAATAGTCAGTTTGGCTTCATTCTGACTTATTTGATGGTTGCAGTATCCTGGAGTCATGTGATTACCTTTTGCGAAGTCAATGGGGAAGCGAAGTCAATGTTCCTCACTTAACAACTGCAGGCATTCACTTAACAACTGTCTCAAGGGAGGTTGTAAAATGGGGCAAAATTCATTTAACAACTTTTTGCTTAGCAACAGAATTTGGGGGCTCAATTGTGGTCTACTTGCATTCTGTTATGCCATATGAAATAAACAACAGAGGACTTTTAAGGGCACATGACTTTTAATAAATCAGGGATGGTTAAGTGATGTTCTTTTCCTCTGTCACTACCAACTTTTCTATAGAAGGATACAGTATAGTTGTCTAAGGAATAATCTGAGATGAGCTGCTTGATCTAAGTTTAAATTTTAAATAAAGAGTGACTAATGGACTAGCATCTAGTTTCAGTAGTTTTTTTTTCAAAGAACTTGCAATTGCAATTACAAGTGATGTAAATATGAATGACAACACTCTTATGATGTTGGACATTAAGATACTGTACGTTTTCTAAATATTCACACCAGCATGCTTAATTGGAGGTCAGAGTGGTCCAATATACTTACTATTCAGAAAATAACTTCTTCCCTATATCTCATAATTCATGCTTAAGAGTTCTTCAGGGTTTAACTTGGATCATACAGGTAAGTTGCCAGAGGTTGAATTAGAGAAAGGAAGTATAAATTAAGTGTTTTTTTCCTGATCAGCAGCTTCAACATTTTTCTAGCAAATATTCTAAAGTCATGAAGTACTTATTTGATGGAGCCAGTCGTTCTTTCTTTTGCTGACACTCCTTTTCTCTCATTCTCTTTTAGCCACTAACCTCAAACTCAAGAAAAACAGAAAGTTGTTCAGAACTTAAGCTTGCTTACCAATGATGCAGAAACACAAGGCTCCAAGGAGATCTGAGAACTATACTTGTTTTCATGACAGTCCAGGTTTCTCAATGGCCAATGTAGCATTATTTGAGAGTTTTGTTTGATTTTTTTATGTGTGTTTGTTTTGAATTGAATTGACAGTCACAAGTGTCTTCATTAGAGGATGGAAAAAACTTGAGACAAAAAAAAAGGACACTTGTGTTGAGGGAAGCAAAATGGAGAGCTTCAAACATTTCTAGTTGCCTTGTGATCCCAAAGATGCTTTTTTCTTGAAAGTCCAGTTGCCTTGTGAAAAGGCATCTTTGGGATAACTATGACCTGGATGACTGAGAATCTCCATAGACAGTTGCCTTGTGAGATTCTCTTTCATAGTCTGAAATTTATTTTATTATGCCAAAATCCCATATCATTAAGA
>NW_015387146.1:111789-119911 GCF_001527695.2 Protobothrops mucrosquamatus
TGGAGAGCTTCAAACATTTCTAGTTGCCTTGTGATCCCAAAGATGCTTTTTTCTTGAAAGTCCAGTTGCCTTGTGAAAAGGCATCTTTGGGATAACTATGACCTGGATGACTGAGAATCTCCATAGACAGTTGCCTTGTGAGATTCTCTTTCATAGTCTGAAATTTATTTTATTATGCCAAAATCCCATATCATTAAGAAATAAATATCTAAACCCTTCCTTCCTTCCCACTTTCCTCCCTTCCCTTCCCTCCCACTTCTGCTTCCCCTTCCTAAAAAAAAATTCCAATAAATTATCATCACAGAATGTATGAAGCAGTTTTTCCAAGAAGAAATAGCCTTTCCAGATATATTGGATGCATTGGAGTCCAGCTTTGTTTCTCCCTTTTGGAAATAATATTTTTAGAAAACAAAACAAAAGAGTATGCTTTGTCCATGGCATGCATAATGATTATACTGCTTATTGTGGGGAGGTAAAGGGGGCTGAACAAAGTAAGAAATGATTAGTTAATCACTTGCAGTCAGGCACCTACATCATTTTTCCACCGGAATATTTATGCATTAAGTATTCAAAAAAGACCAGCCTGATATGCAGCATTATCACCATAAATTACTGAAAATGTGAACAACTTTTCTATTCTTGTTTTTTTTCCCCCAAGTTGGTTAGTAAACAAGCTTAGACTCTGAATATTAAGATGAATTTGGGATCAGGCGTATTTGTTTTTACTTTGGCATGCTTTGTCCTTTTGTGCTTTGAGAAATGTCAGCATCTCTTTGAATGCCATCCTATTCATTTGTATTCGGGGATTAATCTATACCCAGCCTATTCAAAGACCCATAATATAGGCCAAATCTGCTTCTCATTTATATGGAAGCACACATGGGAAGTAATCACTTGTGGTAGATTAAAAAAATGTTTCACTTGTTTAACATGGACATGAATGTAATATTTATTGGATGTACTTCTGTAATTCACATCCACAGTCTCATGCAGAAATCATTTAAAACAGCCTAATAGTTAGTATGGCATCCTATTCTTTGTATGATCCTATTGAAATTGTGCGAGAGAGGGCTGGGGAGGATTTTTGAAGAAATATCACTAGCACTTATATACCACTTTACAGTGCTTTACAGCCCTCTCTAAGCGGTTTACAGAGTCGGCATACTGCGCCCAACAATCTGGGTCCTCATTTTACCCACCTTGGAAGGAAGGAAGGCTGAATAAACCTTGAGCCCTTTCAGGATCGAAATCCTGGCTATGGGCAGAATCAGCCTGCAACATTCCATTCTAACTACTGCACCACTTCTAATCGCAGATCCTCCTTTCGTAAATTAATGTGCACCAACCAGGTCCCTAATAATTGAAATCAGAACTGTGGTTGCCCAAAAGTTTCCAGTTGTCTTATAAGGGATCCTTAGTGCTCCCTGAACTTGATCATTTTCTTTCAGATGTTTTAGATGTATCATTAGTGCTAGTGACTAGCACTGATCATGTTACCTAGTTTGGGTAATGAAATGTCTGCAGGAAAACAGCCAAGCTCAGAGACCACCAAGGACCCCTCATCTCAACCCCAAGCTACAAATATTCTCCTTTATTAGTTCTCTCATAACAAAGCTCCCATTCATATCATCCTCAATTTTTCTCCCTTAACTGATGGTTAGCAAAATAAAAAATAGTTCACATCATGTAATTATTTTGTATCTAGAGTTTAGATAATTTTAGATTTAAACTTTCCTGAATTAAATTAAAGACCGATTTCAACTGGTGTAGGTTCTTACTCCTCATAGCGGCAAATTACCAATCTTTGGGAAATTCTCAATTTGCTGTCTTGTTTTTCTATAATTCCTTGTGTTTTCAATTTCAGGAATGAGTATAGACTCTGCTTTAGTTAGAATAGCACAACTCACATGGAAGGAAAAAAGTATTAGGATTATGGTAATCCCCAAAACTTGCAATAGTATAAGCATTCCTTGGCAAGCAACATCATGAAATATGGAATTGTGTGAAAGTTACTTTTCTGATATTATTTCCAGGCACTATGAAAAGAAAAGGCATGTGAAAAGTGAACTTCTCATTCAAAGTAAGTGGCTGAATGGTCCATTATGCAGGCAAGCGAGGATTCTAAGGATAGGTTTTGCAAATTGCTCTTAAAATGCTGCAGTCGGTAACAACTATGGAATATATGTCAAAACTGACAAGATGCCAGACTTTTGAACCTATAGATATAATTTCAACATATCTATGAAAGGAGCTGGACTTGCATCACAGTCCTTCATCCAACATTTTGCTGGTTTTAAGCTTCCCTCTCCCTGAAAATTCCAATGAGCTCACTGGAATTCTTTCCTTAGGGCTTTGTAACTTCCCTTCAATAATAACAAAAAAAAAATTACTTATCAGAGGTTTGGGGATTCTTGTGATCTTGCCTAATTAGTTCCATTCCTGCCTGGTGAGTCAAAGCAATTGAGCAGTTGAAATTTAATTACCCTCAAAACTTTTTCCAGTTACTGCGAAACTTCTGAAACACGTATGATGCTAGAAAGGGTTCCTCAAGATTAAGCTTGGAGGAAAGAAAAAGTGACAATTAAAATGATTGTTCCCAGTGATGGGATTCAGCCAGTTCGCACAACTTTGGCAGAACCGGTAGCTAATTTTTTGTTGCCCAGGCCCAGAATGGACTTCCGGAAGCAGCATCCACACAGAGAACTGGTTGTTCACATATTTGAATCCCACCACCGATTGTTCCTAATACTAAATGGATATATAATCGTTAAAACAGTAATTTCTGGAAAGTGTTAAATTTTATTTACATATTTTTTTGGTTTTATTTTCATGTTGCCTCAGCATCATCTTTAAAGATGACTCTACTTCAGGGAACTAAAAGCTTTAGGTAAAAAGCCAGAGTCTTAAAAAAAAAATCAGTATTAGCGTAAATCGCTTTCCAGATCTGGTGTGTCTCTTTCGCCTCAGTCACATCAGTGTCAATTTTATCCTTTGAGATTTATTCAAAGAAGAAAATAATTCTCAAAGTTAAACAATGATTTCATGAAAGCAGCAGACTAGATGAAAGGAAAGAAATAAACACAATCTCTGTATGCATCTTATAATGGATTCAGTCTGAAATGTAAAGTTAGAGGTCTGCAATGAAATTGGTGTTTGCTTGCAGTATCAGTGACTCAGGGGAAAAAAAACACTTTTTATAATCTGATGGAAAATTCCATAATTTGACACAAAGCTAGAGAGTTTTAGGCACCTGACCTCAGTTCTTTTAAAACCCAACTGCTTTCCTGTCTGTTTTATTACCTATTAAAAATAATAATAAAAATGTCAGTTTTAAGTAAGCTGCACAAAAGAAGTCATATTTAGGGCATTTAGAATCCCTATTTAGTCATTAGGACTTATTATACACCAAAAATGATGTTTTTTCCCCGCTATCTAAAGCTGATGGGTAAATACCTAATTAGCAAAGGCATTTATATATTCAGCAATGATGACTGTAACAAGAAGGATTTCACGTGTACATCTGTACTTGCATTAGCCTCTGACTAGATTATGATCCTAAGAATACCAAATTTTGATTCATATGGCTGAGGTGGAAAAGGGGGTCTCATCCTTGCTAAGTGTATGGTATGCATGATTAAATAGGGTTACAGTCAATGAAGAACAAATATTGGCATGGAAAGATTTCAAAGCACATATTAGAATCTGCAAAAAAGGAACACATACAAAGAGAAGCTTCACTAACAGAAGTTGGGAAAATCCCTGGTCTAGATAATATTGCGAAGTATAGTGCTAGATAATGTAGGGGGGAAAATAGGTAAGGACTAATAGTAAATACCCCGAGAGAAACAAATTTAAAATGTAGAGGGCTCTCTACAAAGAAGTCATTCTTGATGGCTTACTTAACCTAATGAAAGCTACCATATGCAAAAATCCAGATATACACTAGAACGAACTATCTGCATCCCTTTGCTGCCATCCAGTGGCCATCCAGATTTGTGCAGCCCAGAAAATTATTTTTTTTAACCCTAACAATGCATAGAGCAACTTTCTTAGAATCACATTATTTCCTTTATATGTGTCATATCCATGTAATCATTAATAGATATTTGCCTGCTTAGTTTATGGCTGTACAAACTATAGGATATTGTCATCAACTCAAGGGTATAAGCACACTATCGTGTTTTTGCTTGTGTAAAGGCAGTCTTGCAGATATGCTGTCATACTTCATTTATTTTTATTTGCCGGGGCAGAACATGACAGGAATGGTACTTGTGAGGGAGCAGAACTCTGATCATCTCTTCTTGTAAGCCAGCTGAACTATGACATTTGCCCCAAGAAAACCATCTCTTTAAGATATGCACAGTTGAGCTCAATTTTCATACCAGCTTATCCACGATTCTTTAATCTACACAGTGGTCTGCTTTACTTTATCTTAATTTAAAAAAAAAAAAAACTTTCAATTTTATTTTATTGGTATTTTTTACCTTTGTTGATAAATGTCAGAGCAGGTCATAATCAATAAAACAAGTACAAATTATGACACAAAAGGCTCCCTCCTTCTGACATAAAACAATGAAGGACATGATAAAATAACACTCCAAGCTATGTTTCAGTTCAAAACAACTTGGGGCATCAGTGAAAGTCAGATCTTAACGTGAGGCCGAAAATAAAGTTCTAGTGCAGGACAGGATAGGGGACCCATAAGTGGAACCACCCCTCTGCTTAATTGTGTTTGAAGGGTTCTTGATTCACTCCGAGCTTGGTTGTTTTCTTGCAGATGTTTCATTAGCTAAACTAGGTAACATCATTAGTAGCACTGAAGATGTTATCTAGTTTAGCTAATGAAACGTCTGCAAGAAAACAACCAAACTCAGAGTGCACCAAGGTCCCCTCATTTAAACCCTGAGCTACAAATATTCTCCTTTATTGGTTAATTGTCCCCCCCCCCCCATTTTCCCCCTATCTTTGGGTCAATCTTAACTCCTGATGACTACCTGGACTAGTCCTTCCAGTTTTCTTGGAAAGATTTCAGAAGCAGTTTGGCATTGCCTCCTTCCTAGGGCAGAGATAGAGAGAGCAATTGAGCTGAGACCAAGCTGGTTTAGTGCTCAAGGCAGAATGAAACGTCCTGATTTCCTGGTTTCTAGACTGGTGTCTTAACTACACTAAATGGTCTTTCTTGCATAACGTACCACTCCCAAGAGTAGAACATCAGGGAGAGTTCTTTCAGCTGGTTTTATTGCTCAAGAAGGGGAATAGAGGGAGAAATGTTCGTTCAAATATCATTGACGGTTGTAAATATGAGTAGTATATTTATAAGAACCAGAGCCCAGGTGGCACAGTGGTTAGAAAGCAGTGTTGCAGGCTGACTCTGCTCACAGCCTGGAGTTTGATCCTAAATGGGCTCGAGATGGACTCAACCTTCCATTATTCCAAGGTGAGTAAAATGAGGACCCATTTTGTTGGGGGCACCATGCTGATGTTGTAAACCACTCAGAGAGGTACTATGGAGTGGTATATAAGTCTAAGTGCTATTGCTATTGCGCGTGTCACTAGCACCTTGAACCCAAGGCTTATTCGACTGTGTTCCATCTACAGATTAGATCAGGGGTCTCCAAACTTGGCAACTTTAAGATTTCTGGATTTCAACTCCCAGAATTCCTCAGCCAGCCATAGCTGGCTGAGGAATTCTGGGAATTGAAGTCCATAGATCTTAAAGTTGCCAAGTTTGAAGGCCACTAGATTAGATGATGTATTGTGACTGATGATGCAGGATTTCAGTACTGACATTTAGGTGATGTACATTTATTTATTAGATTTTTATCCCACTCTTATTACTTTTATAAGTAACCCAAGATGGCAAACATACAACGTACCACTTCCTGCTCCTATTTTCCTACAACAACAACCCAGTGAGGTTGGTTTGGCTGACACAGAGTGACTGGTTCAAAGTCACCCAGTCGAACTCACAACCTTCTGGTTTCTAAGCCAGCACCTTAATCACTACACCTAACTGGGTCTCTTGTTTATCAATCAACACTAACGTGGTCTCTTGGTATTGGTTTGCTGTACAATCTGAACCCAATAATTGCTTTTCTAAACTGTATTTTATAGCTGTTTATATTGTTTTTAAATCTTGTAATGTTGTTTGTCACCCAAAGTTGCTTTAGCAAAATTGTCTAATTTTGAAAAGGTATTTTCTAATACACTTCACTTGATTACCCTGATTACTTGATTACCTTGTTTTGGTGATTCTATTGTTCTTTTGATGCTGCTCTAATCTCTTTTAATAAATCTTAAGTGTTTGTTTTCTATGAATACATTCCTATTCCTTTGGAGTGAAGTCAGAGTGTAAATGTGACACACAAACAAGATAACTGCACCTATCGGTGAAAGTCTGGCTCATTTTGAACTTAAACAAAGCACAGATGAGTCCAACAAGAGGAATCACTTTGCACGTTTGCTCGCTACATTCATCGAAGTTCAACATTAACATGCAAGGCATGTGTGCCAGGTTGTCTGAGGGCATTGGTTGAGAAAAGGGAACAATCCAGCTTCCTGAGTGGATCCCTGGACCAGAGCCAAAGCTGCAGAGATTAACTGCAAATAACAGGCAACAGTTTGCAAAGCAAAAGGTTTTTTGGGAGGAGAGGAGGTAAGAAAGGGGGAAACAAAATGCAACTTATAAATCAAGGGAGGGTGAACAGGAGACACAGAAAATCACAGAGAGTTTTCTATGATGGGAATGCTGAGGAACTTGATTACTTGCTGGCTCTATTCAAAAGAAGGATGCTGGTGTTTCTAAAAACCATTCTGACAAGGCAGCTGTAAATAAGCACTCGGTGGCGTATTTTGAGCGAGACAGACATTTTGCGGAAAGAACTCATGCACTTTTTACATTTCTGCTAAGTTGTACTTTATCTGATGTCAGGCTGAAGAATACCAAAATGATGAAATGTATCACTGGATCGTCAGTTGAAGAACTCCCAGAGGGAAGTGAAAAATGCCATAATGACTATGAGACTGTCTGGTATCTCTCATCTCAGACTGGTTTAGCTAACACAGGATAATACTCATTTCAGATAGCCTAGCGGACAAAGGAATTGACAGTTTCATATCTTTATCCTATAAATCATGCACGCACACACAAACACACACAAACACATGCACACACTTATAATGACATGGATAATGTGAACATTTGAGTAGGAGTGACTTCCCAAAGATGGGACAAGACAATCAGCGGGGTCCCAAAAATGCTTTTTCAAAAGGCAGTTGGACTTTGTTTTTCCCTTGAAGACGTTTCGCTTCTCATTCAAGAAGCTTCTTCAGTTCTGAAGTTCTGAACCGAAGAAGCTTCTTGGATGAGAAGCAAAACGTCTTCAAGGAAAAACAAAGTCCAACTGCCTTTTGGCAAAGCACCTTTGGGACAATCATGATCTAGATGACTGAGAATCTCAGTTATAGACAATCAGTGAGGTTCTTTTGGGTAGCCTACAAGGCTACAAACATTTCAGAATTCATAGTATTTTGTTCTTGATCGATTGCACTGAATTTAGATTCCATATTTCTTGGCATCTGCAAGGCGGGTACTAAATCTTACTTTATAAAGATTGTGGTTGAGTTCATGCAGCACACTAAGCTGTTTTCTGAGGTCCTAGGGCAGGGGTGTCAAACTGCCAGCCCATGGGCCAGATGTGTCATCTGGAAGCCGCGCCCACCCCATTGCCAGCAATGTCAAAATCGGCCCGATACATTGCGCGACATCATGTGACGTCGCAAGTTTGACACCCCTGTCCTAGGGTGATGTTCTATGTTCCGCAGAACATGATGATGCTATGAAGCAATATAGGAGGGATAAGGGGCTGCAGGCTGCAGGAGAAGAATCTCTTCTGTCATGACCCCCACTCTTTGGAACATCATACCTCTTGAGATGAGACCCACACCCACTCTCTTGGCCTTCAGAAAGCCCATCCAAACCTGGCTCTGCCAAATGGCCCTGGAGGCAGTTAGTAGATTAGCAGAAGATCCCACCTCCGCCCTATTTACATATCAGTTCCTTTTATCCAGTTTCTTGGTAATTTTAAGGTTTTGATTTTGACACTTATTTATTTATTTATTT
>NW_015387146.1:121014-128713 GCF_001527695.2 Protobothrops mucrosquamatus
CCTCCCCCAGAGAAGTGTTTATAATTCCCTGAAGCCAGGCTCGTGTACCCTCCCGAGCCGCCAGTACCAGCCAGGAGGGACACGGATCCAGCAAACATGTGGTTGCATTCAGTCTCCCCAGGACCCTGTCCACATCATCGGGAGTCACAAAGTCAAACTCCTCCCACATAACAGTCTCAAGACCTGCTCCTGTCACCTCCCCCGGGACCACCTTCTAATTGCTCTATATTTCTATTTTTACGATATTGTAAGCCCAACCAGATTCTCTTGACAGTGAGAGGGATGGCATACAAATTTAATAAATAAATAGATTCTGTTTTCAAAAATCGCATTTGTTTTACTTTAAGGAGAAAGAAACCATCCTATTTCAAACACTGTTATTGGGTCAAGGTCCGTTTATCAGACCCAGATAAAGCAGAATATTCGGAATGAGTTTCATCTTAATTCAGAAGGATCTGCATCCTTTACATTTTGGGTTTTAACTTGCATAAGCTCTAAAGATTAAGCCTACGAGGTTGTAACATACATTGGAAGCGCAGCGGTTGCTGGATTTTTCAGTTTTCTGAAAATCAACAGCAGATCAGTAAGTCATGAGAGATAAGGCAGGAAGAGGTTAATCTTCTTTCACGGCACTCTCATGGGATTACATTGTATGGAAAATGAAACCCATACAGGTCTCTCCCCCACCACTTCTCATCATAGTACTTAGCACAGGGGTCTTCAAACTTGGCAATTTTATGACTTGTGGACTTCACCTTCACGGTGGCTGAGGAATTCTGGGAGTTGAAGTCCACAAGTCATAAAAGGGCCAAGTTTGAAGAACCCCTGACTTAGCAGAACCAGCATCTCAACCACCACCAGCCCTGAAGCTGATATATATAGGCTGATATGCATATGCATATGCATATGCATATGCATATACATATACATATACATATACATATACATATACATATACATATACATATACATATACATATACATATACATATACATATACATATACATATACATATACATATACATATACATATACATATACATATACATATACATATACATGAGACACAGAGACACAGACAGAGTAACAAAATAAAAGAATAACATAGCTGAAAGGGACCTTGGAGGTCATCTAGTCCAACCCCCTGGTCAGGCAGGAAACCCTATACCATTTCAGACAAATGGCTGTCCAGTCTCTTCTTAAAAACTTCCAGTGTTGGAGCATTCACCGCTTCTGGGAGCAGGTTGTTCCACTGGTTAATTGTTCTAAGTGTCAGGAAATTTCTCCTTAGTTCTAGATTGCTTCTCTCTTTGGTTAGTTTCCATCCATTGCTTCTTGTCTTGCCTTCAGGTGCTTTGGAGAATAGCTTGACTCCCTCTTCTTTGTGGCAACCCCTGAGATATTGGAACACAGATTATGAAGTTAAGAAAACAGAAATGCACAAAGATGAGAAATTATAAAGAAAGCTGGTTAAACAAACAGCAAACAAACAAAAATCCAATCTAAGCATAAGAGAAAACCCAGTGCAGTCTAATGCTAACATACAATAATTAATTGTTTTAAGGGGAAAAAAAACACATGTACATGCAAGGTCATTACAGAGATCCTCTGCCTTTAGTACAGATTATCCTCGTAAACTTTGCTAATAAGGCACTTTTTAACCAAGCATTTTGTTATACCGATGATGTTATCTAGTTTGGGTAATGAAACGGCTGCAAGAAAACAGCCAATCTCAGAGAGCACCAGGGATCCCTCATTTTGCTATACCATTTGACTTGATACTTGCTAAAGTATTTTCCTACCAGGAAATAATCTTGCATAGGGAATGAAGTTGTCAAGAAAGAAACAAATGTGGTCTACTCTTATCACACCACTCAAAAAAAAAAAGTTGCTTAGCTACATGGTGAACTCTGTCAAACAAGTTATGGGGATAAGAACAAAAAAATCTCTGTCTGCGAGGATAGCAGAAGAGCGAGAGAGCATTATCTGAAGGGTCAGTCTGATTCATTGTCACGGAAAGTGAGAACACTTTGTTACGGGAAAGAAGGAGAAGACTGAACCATGGAATAATTTAATCTCTCTTCCTCTTTTGTGCACATACACACAGGCATACTCTCTCTCACAAACATATTAGCCTTTGACATACCAGTGTTTCAGCAGGATTATGTCAAGTTCAATGTTTAATGAATCAGAACTCTTAGACTAAACAAATGAAATGCAGGCAGATTATAGGATCAATTGAATTTGCCAAGCATCTCTCTCACGCTAGACGTGGGACCAGATTCTCAGAAACATTTCCTTTTGATTATGTTGTTAGGTGATATTTCTTTTATGCTTCTTTTCATGTCACTGGCAATCCCTGGTTTTAGGTTAACTTTGTTTTCCTTGGATAGTGCATCGGTGCTAGAAGGATGACACACAACTAGTCACATAAAGTAAATAAAATTCATGTTTGGGTGACATAAATATAAAGTTTGCAAGTCAAAAACCAGGGCTGGGGCAGGGCTGGGTGGCACTGGAAAAAAATAGTAGAATTTTGCAATAAATATAACCCACTTGCAAAATTCTCCAAAGTTTGTAATCAAATTCCTGAATAAAGAAAGAAAGAAGTTCTTACTGTACTATGTAAAATGAGTGGCCAGACAGGAAGTTCATAATCTAAAGGATCTAAAGATACATCGTGATGTGTCGCGACATATCGTGACTTTTTTTCCAATGCTGGCAATGGGGTGGGCATGGTTTTGGCATGACGCATCCGGCCTGCGGGCCGGCAGTTTGACACTCCTGATCTAAAGGATATTGGATATTTCTGCTGTATAATGTTTAGCTATAGATCTGAACTATGGATTGATAATAATGCCAATATGGTGTGACTATGTTGTTGAACCAGGACAAGGAAATCACATTTTATAGAATCTCTTGAACCCGTTTTATATGAAAACCAGGTAAATTTTGCTAAATTCTTATTTCACCTGATTTACTGTACTATATTTTGATTATCCAGGTATTGTCCTGGTTGAGAATATCAAAAGCTGTAGAAAAGCTTTATCTATCCTTTCCCGCCACGGGAAACAAAACAACCATTCTTTTAGCCATATATATATTAAAGATATATATTCATTCCTAAATTAAGCTGCATTTTCCAAATGCTTAAACTGAGTACTATGTAAAATACACATTAAAATAACTACAAAAGGAAAATCCTTTCCTGAATCTCCGAATGAAAAAAACCTAGCTGTGTTTGTGTATTATGCGGACAGTGGAAGCCGGCACTAGACCTGGCCGGACATGAGGCAATGCAACACAAGGCAAGGTGATGCGAGACTGGCAGAGCAGCCCAGATAAACCAGCAACCAGAGTGCCACTAATCAGCTGAAGTAAGCAGTGGTGGGATTCAAATATGTGAACAACCGGTTCTCTGTGTGGATGCTGCTTCTGGAAGTCCTGGGCAACAAAAAATTAGCTACTGGTTTTGCTGAACTGGTGCGAACTGGGTGAATCCCACCACTGGATGTAAGCTTTTTCGCTACCTGTGGTACACCAAGGCTAGTAATATAAGCGCTGAATAGAATGAACTAGCAATTAAGGCTGTCAGGACTGCATTACATCTAGGATTTGTAGATTTCCCTGTAGATTTTTAAGCCGTATGCTAAATAAATAAGCCAGACAATCTCCAAACTCTGGGATGGATTGCCGATGCTCCTTTCCAAAGGTGATCTTGCAGAACTTCTGCGTCCTAGTTTCAGAATCCAAAAGAAATATATTTCTATAGCCTATATAACTTTCTTTAGGATTAGCCATGTGTCAGATGTGTGCAAGCAAGTACTCTGTAGAGTTTTTCAAGGAACATGTGTACATCCATAATATATAATGGATAGGGTGGGATGTGCAAAATGCTGAGGAGAAATGGAAAATTGCAGCAAACGGTGAATTCTTCATTTTAGAATTAAGTTTAAACTTTCCTCATTACACTGAAATGCAGGACAATCGAAAAGGAGGATTGTTAGTTGCAAAGTTGTGTCCGACCCATCGCGACCCTATGGACAACGTTCCTCCAGGCCTTCCTGTCCTCTACCATCTTCTGGAGTCCATTTAAGCTCACGCCTACTGCTTCAGTGACTCCACCCAGCCACCTCATTCTCTGTCGTCCCCTTCTTCTATTGCCCTCGATCTTTCCCAGCATTAGGCTCTTCTCCAGTGAGTCCTTCCTTCTCATTAGGTGGCCAAAGTATTTGAGTTTCATCTTCAGGATCTGGCCTTCTAAAGAGCAGTCAGGGTTGACGTCCTCTAGGACTGACTGGTTATTCTATGAAATATGCAGAAAAGTAGATTGATACAATATAATAAAAGAGAAAGTGTTTCTTTCCCTCCCCCTCCCCTCCCAAAAAATCTGAAAATATCTTATTATTTCACTGTACAAAAACAGTGGCCATTGGCAATGGTGACAGAAATGATGAGGAGCATGCCGTCTGCTTCAACTGCTGTGATTTATTATGATTTAGAGGAAAATGGGAAGATGGAGATTATGTATTATTTCCCTACAATGAAAGTCTAATAAATATTCTGTCCCCCCTTCTCTCTCTCTCTCTTTCTAACTCTCATTCTAGCTCTAGCTCTCTCTGGGTGTGCACATATGAATGAGAATAACCAAACCTTTAGCTTCATTGCTATGACTGAAATATTTTTAAATACATCTTTGGGTCAAGATTTTCTGAAAGTCCCAGAGAGAATTATTGCCAGAGTTTGAGGCCACCTTTGACCAAGAGGTAGGCTTTTGTCACTTCTGCTGACTACCTATACTTCAGCTTTCTAGATGACTGGTTGAAGAAGTCAGAAGAAAAATGAAAGAAGTTATGTGTAAGTAGGGCATATCAAACTTACATTACAGTATATCCCCACGGGAGAAAAGCAGTGTGTGTGATATTTCAAAAACAGTGGTACTACGACATGTTACAATCCTGTTTAAGAAATGTATACTCTGTCTTGTTGCTCCTAAGCAACTGTGTTGTAGGCAGAAGGCACACATTGCTGAAACCAAGTATTTATGGGCTTTTAAAATGTTTCTCGGTTCACGATAGCCACAGTTTTCATACATTACATCTCCAGACCTCAGGTATTATGCATGTGCATCATAAAAAATGAGGTGCTTTTAAAAGAACAAGGAGCTGATTAAGATGTGGTGAGCATACAAGTACATTAGGCACAAACCATAAGGTACTGCCTAGAGAACTGATCATTCTTCTGATGTAGCCAGCTCAGATGGCGGAATGTTAAGAAACCTGGAAATCATTTGTCATCACTGTAGAGATGACTCTGATAAAATGGTACCCTACCCCTAATCACCTAAATTCATCAGTTGCACATAGTCAGCACATAGGTCTGCACACTTGTGCATTCAAGTCCCCTTCCTGTGTATGCAATAGGAACTAGATGTCGCAGCGGAAAGAAGATACAAAAATAACATACCTGCAATAAAAGTGATCTCAGCTTACAAAAAACTTGAAGCTCAGTCACAGAAAAAGTATATCATTGTAAAATCTCATTGATCCATAAAATTCAGCCCCTCTGCTTCTTTTTATTGTTTTTAAATCATTAGCATCAGCAGTCCAATTCACATGATTAATATTCTACACATACGTAGCAACTAGGAGCATGGTGGCTCATGTAACTGGAACACTGGGTAGGAGGTTAGCAAGCCCATGTTCGAGACCCAAGAACTGCCATGGGGCAGGGTTGAGCTCTCGTCCTTCACTCTAGCTCCTGCTGGGGACATGAAAGGAGCCTCCAACTGGGCGTCCCCAGGGTAACGGTGATGTCAACCACTAATGCTTTCAACCTGGAAGTGCCTCGGTGCTTCTGGCTAAAAAAATAAGTAGCAACCAGTTCCTGTTCTTAACTGCCAGAGGAACAGTTGCCTGGATATCCAAATTTCCCTTGTTTCCTCCCCTTTTGTTTCGCTCAAAGCCTATTTCCTGCAATCAACATGTCCAAATGTGAGGATTTCATACAGACAAACCAACAAACATCCCCTCCTTTCCTGACCATGGTTCCAAGTTGTCTTCTTCCCCACTTGCTGAACCATCTGCGCCAATGCTCCAGCTCAGGCAGTTAGTGCCAGAGGCTGTGCTGTCACAGGCACAATACAATATATAGACAAATAGATAGTGGGAAGATAGCAGGAAGAATAAAGGTTGATAAAAAGGACGACAGGGTCCTTGAGAGAAAACACCGTTAATATACCGGCATCAGATGTACGCTATAGTGAAAGGCTGCATGCACATCTTATTTCACTCCTCTTTTAAAAGGACAGAAAGCAGATGCTGGAACTGGAGTTACATTTCCCAGGAGAAGAACATGAAATAAGGGAAGAGTAAGATCACAGCTGAACAGGTGGCCAAAAAATTAGGATGTTGGATGTTTGACAAATCACAAGGGTTCATCTGAAGCTCTGAAACTATGATTATTATTATTTTTCTTGAACACTTTCAGAAATTTGTAGAATGGGTGAGACGTCTTAAAGCCAGAGCTATTGGCATAAACGTTTGTGAAGTTGTAGTGCACACGTTTCAGCACACCAAGGCAGATGCCATTCCCAAGACACAGAGGCTGCTTACCTTACATACAGTTAGTCCTCGACATATGACTGCATTTGAACCCAAAATTTCTGTTGCTAAGTGAGACAGTTGTTAAATGGGTTTTGCCCCATTTTATGGCCTTTCTTCCCACAATTGTTAAGTGAATCATTGCAGTTGTTAAGTTAGTAACACGGTTGTTAAGTGAATCTGGCTTCACCATTGACTTTGCTTGTTAGAAGGTTCCAGAAGGTGATCACATGACTCTGGGACCCTGCAACTGTCATAAATATAAACCAGTTGCCAAGTGTATGAATCTTGATCATGTATCATGGGGATGCTGCAACAGTCGTAAGTGTGAAAAACAGTAATAAGTCATTTTTTTCAATATCATGGTAATTTTAAATGGTCACTACATGAAACTGTTATAAGTCGAGGACTACCTGTATTCTGCTAATTCCTCGAATAACATTGTAGCCATGCTTACCAGAGTTATTGAGTTGTTGAAATGAGATCCACTAATTGCAGCAGAACCTATCACTAGCAAAAAATAGTTGAGAGAATAAATTAACTGTAGTCCTCACAGATCAAGTCTCTAATTCTTTACTGAAGCAAGCTGACATTAAAATTGCAAAAGGAAACTTGAATTGATATATGGCATTGCACAATCAGGCTTCATTATTCAACTCTGATACATGTGATACTTGTGATTAAACCTTCAGCTGAAGAATGGAACTCAAATGAATTTGGATGCCTGTGTTAAAGTTTGATTTTATTAAAATATCATCCCTGGCAAACCACAGTCTGTTTTTGAAAATATGCTGAAGTGAGAAATTAATGCATCGGTTTTGAAGAGAGTTGCTTAAGTTTAACATGTTGGTAATCCTCACACTTTATAATCATGGTAATATGTCCTAGTTCTGCTTCAGGTTACATTTCTAGAAATTGCATCTGATATTTATTTAAATTAATTATAGCTACCCAATTCAGTAGACTCTGGGCAACTTACAAAATCTAAAAATAAATAAAAAAACAGTTAAAAAACACAGCAGTATGGAGAGCCTGGACTCAAATATCCATAAAAATAAAAGAGAGCCACAACTTCCCCACTAAGCCTCTCCCCCCC
>NW_015387146.1:128718-140106 GCF_001527695.2 Protobothrops mucrosquamatus
AGGTTACATTTCTAGAAATTGCATCTGATATTTATTTAAATTAATTATAGCTACCCAATTCAGTAGACTCTGGGCAACTTACAAAATCTAAAAATAAATAAAAAAACAGTTAAAAAACACAGCAGTATGGAGAGCCTGGACTCAAATATCCATAAAAATAAAAGAGAGCCACAACTTCCCCACTAAGCCTCTCCCCCCCCCAAAAAAAAAGCATTAACCTGCTACTCATAGTCTACTGGAGTGGTAAGTTATAACAAATATAAAGACACATAATCAGTGTTACGTAGGATGCAACTCTAGCATCATGATCTTGAGACAAAAGCCAGATGTTAAGAACTTCATGGAATTGCAGACTAGAGGGTACTGTCCATGGTACTTAACTCACATAATAACAATAAGAATGAGCTTTGCAGGATGAATCCATGCACTGAAAGCAATGAATGGATTCCAAACGATTTCACTAAAACTTCCATCATGTGTATGGCATGATATGAATAATAGAGCTGTACTTTGGACTGAAAACAGAGGATTTTCCTGCTGCTTATCAAAGCTGCCTCCCTTTGATCAGGCTTTTGAGCAAGTTATAGGTGATTTAAGGAATTCATCCATTAAAGATAGAAACGGTTGTCCTTTTTTAAAAGGAGTCATAGTCCCTTGACTATAGCAAATCTTATTTTGAGTACCGTGCCATTAAACATACATTTTAAATTTGGATATTGGGGCAAAATGCCATCAATATATTGATGATACCCAGTGATGCCCTCCCACAATGGAAGGACTGTGGACAGAGAATTTTTGGAAAGGGAAAGAGGATCTTATTGCCACTGCGTTTTCTCTGAAGAAGCAGATATATAGTTAGATATCAATGGAGACAAAATGACCACTGAAGACTAGGTTGCTTGTTTCAAATGCAGGTTTAGTTGTCAGCTACAGCCATTCCCAAATATGGATGGCAAAGGATATCTTGACTTTTGCTATCCATATTCAGGTAATGTAATTGTACAGCCCAACTGTTTGGTCTGTAATAATGGCCTCTGTAGGGACAATCTTGGAACATAATCAGAAGTTGCATCCTGTCTGTCTTGCACATGGAAGCATTTGCTTAAATATAAATATGACTGTACTTCTTGATTTCTGGAACCCGACTAGGTATCTTCACAGATCAAAAATTTGCAATAAGGGTAGCAAAGTCACTTACAGAACTTGGAAATAAGTGTGTAAATAATAATGAAAAAAATCAGTTAATAAATGATACCTTCTATTCAATCAAAATGAAAGAGAAATGATGCATATACATTTACTAAATAGATTACATCAAAATCATTTCAAAAATATATCCTTCTTATAAATATATAACTTGCTTTTGTTCTGTAAGAATTTTTAAGTTTATTTAAAACAATAGATAAGCTCTCTTGCTTTTTTTCTCTTTACATAAAATAAACTACTGCATTACAGGGTCTAGACTGCACTGGAAATTTGCATGGAAGTCTTTGCTGTTCCACATCTCTGATATCAGAAACTTTCATATATCTGTATGATATCAGTTTATGTCATTCACCTAGAAGACATGCAAGGCGTTAATTAGTTCTTCCAGTTCTGAAATTGGTGTAAGATGACACATTCATATTTAATCTGTTGATGAATAAGTGAAGCAGTTATGGAGAATTTCTGGTATTCTTTGCTTGGTGGAGTGGAGATTGTATATGAAAAATACATGTATTGGCTAGATAACATTCTTGAAGGCTTGTGATGCAAAAGTACAATAAGAGGGGATCTTGATAACTGGTTACTAGAGGCAAGCAGGGAAAAATAATAAAAATTAAAGGAGAATTCCCCCTTATAAAAAATGGAGGGAAATATATTTTAACTCTGGAATAATTTAAGGATTCATGGCAATAACATGCCCAGAATTTACTCTTTAGACTATTACAATAAAAATGGGCTTTAAAGAACAGATAGAAGAGAATATAGCTGAAAATGAGGCTGTTTTGGATATGGATTTAAAACTGATAGAATATAAAAATGATATTGACAAAGATGTTATACAAGACCAAGAAATGAAACTGGCTGAGGTTTCAATAGTTAAAAGGGACTCACAAATAATAAGGCAGATGAACAACGGATATAATAATAATAATAATAATAATAATAATAATAATAATAATAATAATAATAATAATAATAATAATAATAATAATAATAATAATAATAATAATAATAGTAAAGTTGGAAGGGACCTTGAAGGTCAGCTAGTCCAACCCCCTGCTCAGGCAGGAAACCCTATACCGTTTCGGACAAATGGCTGTCCAGTCTCTTCTTAAAAACTTCCAGTGTTGGAGCATTCACCGCTTCATAGATCTTAACTCAGAAAAGTGATTTGGACAATTTTCTTACTTTGGATTTACAAAGCAGATGTGTTATAACTATGAAAGAATTCCTGAGAAGAGTAAAAAACAGAAGAAATTAGCTTTAGGGACATTACATAAAAGAAATAAGACAGTTAACTAAGGTTTATAAAGTGGGTCTATTTGATCAAGATTAAACTGTATATGATCTTCTCTTTTCTAGCTGTTTTTAAAGGGTTTTCTTGACTAGGACTGTATGATGAGGCTTTAAATATTTATTTATGGATAAGATATGGGTAGAAGTGAGGTTTTTTGAATATTTAAGAGAATATGATAAGCTATGATATTATAATTAAAAAAAGATGAAAAGAAGATAAAAAAATCATTTGGGGTATCAATTGAAGGGTCAGGGATGAATATTTTAATGTGTTGTTTCTAGTTAACTCTTCATGAAACCTTTCTTGGTTAATGATGAGATTTTAAAGATTTGTTTATATATATAAGATATGGGAAAAGAGTTTTAATGAAAATGATAAGTATTTACTTATTTACAGTATGGATATACTGTAGATATACTGTAGAATCAGTGTTTCTCAACCTTGACAATTTTAAGGCATGTGGACTTCAACTCCCAGAATTCCACAGCTAGCAATGCTGGCTGTGGAATTCTGGGAGTTGGAGTCCACATGCCTTAAAATTGTCAACGTTGAGAAACACTGAGATGGAGATATACAGATAGATACAGATACATAGATATACTGTAGATATATAGATATATATTTCTGGTAGCACTTAATAGCACTTTTGCTTAAGATTGAAAGATAAGATTTTATTATTTGTCAATAGCTAAAAGATGAGATATTGGGTAGAGTTTTGATTGAAATATTAGGAAAAGTGTTAAGCTGTTGAAAATCTTTATATTTGTCTTGATGAAACAACAAGTTCTTTCTATATTTTTTCCCTTTTTTAGACATATTTCACCTCACCCCCTTTCCCCCTTTTTTGCACTATTTTTTCTCATTTATATTTTCCTTACTTTGTATTTTTTTATTTCAGTAATTTTAAACTTCAGTAAAAATTATTATTAAAAAAAAGTCACAAGGATTTTGACATCAGTTGGGTGTTTGTTCCATTGCCACTAAACTATACTGAACAAATAACATTGCTGCTCCATTCCAACTGCTTACACAGTTTAAGCCAGACATGTCAAACTCGCGACGTCATGTGACATTGCGCAATGTATCAGGATGGTTTTGCCATTGCCGGCAATGGGATGGTCACAGCTTCCGGATGACACATCCGGCCCGTGGGCCAGCAGTTTGACACCCCTGCGTTAAGTAATTGAGATACTGTGATTAGCTGCATCAATATAAAATAATTTTGTCCCAACAATAAAATAGCATAGAACTCTGTGGGATATACAGAAAAGTAATTGAGAGAATCCAAGTTCACATCCATGTGCCACTTGACACTTCACTTGAGGGGCTGGGTCTTCAGAGATCAAATGCCAGAAGACAGAGGCAGCACTTTTAGAGTAATGAGTCATCCCACAGTGAGCAATCAAGTAGTGACAATTTGAGCGATGTTAAGTGCAAGTGTGAGCTAGCCAAGAACACATGTTAAATATGCACACAGGTGAGCCATATTGCACCTGGAGCTCTGTTCATTGTTTACTGCTACAATCTTCAATCAGATAGCAATTTGTCTCCTTGGCAGAGGAAATGTACTGTTACCAAAAGCAACAAATAAAGCTCTAACAGCACTCATGCTTCTCTTCCGCATACACACATTGTCAAGTTTGGATTCTGCCATTCAGGGCTACGTTTTTATACTTCAGAGTCCTTGAGCAAAACCTGCAAGCAGTTTGGTTCATTTTGAACCAAATTGTATAATGTTTTGGGTTTAGCTGGATAAAGATCTCCAAATTTTGGAGAGTAAGAATAAATGGTAAGAGACATTACTTTTTATTAACCTGTGGCAAATAACTTTGTGATTGTGTTTCATTCATGCCTATGGCAGAAGAATGGTAACTTTCCTATTCCATTTTTTTTTTAAAAAATCCAAAAAATAGCTATTTGGATGTTTTGTTGAATAATTGAGAAAACATTCTATACGTCAGTGTAGTTAATGTTAAAAATGTTTACTGCAGCTTGTTGGTCAAGTGCCTAGTTTGTTCTAGCACAATGACTAAGCATCAGGTCATGTGACAATATCCTCTTAAGAACTCCATTGCTAAACTCTTAATTACAGTTATATAACCCAACAACCGTGGTGTAAAGCTTTAACAATTTGCTCAGCACTTTAATTGGTGGGAAGGCCATTACTAGAGGGTACATGAAAGCTACATTCAGAAGCAGCTATATGGAATGAAAGGCAGCTGTGCATAAGAGTATTTTCTACCAACATTGGGGATACTTTTTGGATTTCCAAAGAAACAAATCAACGCAGGGTATCTAATTAAACATTTGGGGTAACTTTCATTAAAAATTACAGTATAATTTAACTTTTTCATATTATAACCATCATTGATATGTGAAAGCTTGCCAATAATTTATTGGGGAGAAAATCAACGGAAAGGAGAGAGGAAAACTCAAAGGGAGGGAACAGAAATTGAAAAGAAGCATTTTAATGCTCAAAATTGATACCCTCATAAGCAATAGACATCATCTTTGAGCAAATTAAGTTTCCCCCCCAAGTGGAAAATGATTTGGTTTCTAATGACCTATAATCTTGTTGAAATTATGATAACTCGGCTCTATGAAGCTTTAAAACCAATTAAACTAAGCGAGAGTGAGTTTGGTGTAGTAATTAAGGTATGGGGCTAAAAACCAGGAGACTGTAAATTCTAGTCCTGCTTTAGGCATGAGGTCAACTTGGGGACTTTGGACCAATCACCCACTCTTATTCCTAGGGAGAAGACAAGAACTCTGAAATCTTTCCAAGAAAATTGAAGGGATTTTTTCAGGCAGTTCTCAGGAGTCAAGATAACTGGAAGACACACATACTCCAAATATTCCTAAGAGATCCTCCCATCTGTGATCAAGTGGGAACAGAGTGGAATGAAGCAAAGTAATATCAGTTTGATGTTGCATCTAGGCTGGAGAGCTTCTGTAAAAGGACTGATATTTCTGGAGTGAAGGGTGGATATTTTTGGTAAGTTAAAAGCTACACATTGTTAGTGCATGCAGCTCAAGCAGCGGTGGGATTTTCTTTGTGGATGTCACTTCCAGAAGTCCATTCTGGGCCTGGCCAACTAAAAATTAGCTACTGGTTCTGCCGAAGTGGTGCAAACCGGCTGAATCCCACCATTGAGCTCAAGCATCTTCTGCCTGAGAACTGAAGAAGAACTAAAGAAACTTCTTGGATGAGAAGTGAAATGTCTTCAAGGAAAAAAAACAAAGAAAGTCCAGTTGCCTTTTGGAAAAAGGACCTTTGAGACAACCATGATCTGGTTGACTGAGAATTTATTTATTTATTTATTTATTTATTATTATTTAAATTTATATACCACCCTATCTCCCTTACGGGACTCAGGGCGGTGAACAGGCAATAATAAAAATCACAGAATCACAGAAAATATTACATAGATCTCCATAGATACATGTAAAAGAGTTCAGGGATCCATATTTTCATGTTATCTGTTCATAATTGAAGTGACTGGCCTAAGGTTACCCAACTGACTTTGTGCTTAAGGCAGAACTAGGACTCATACTCTGTTTCTAGCCTTCTGCCTTCACCATTACACAATATGGAATTATAACAATATAACCTAAATTATTTTCTCCCTTTGCACATCAGGGTTTCTACATTCTGTACCAGAGGAAGCTTTTAAACCATCTTCAAAGGCAAGTAGGAGGACACCTCTCATAGATTAGTGAGGCATTGTTGTTCTTCCAGCCAGCCATCAGATTCTCTCACTCAATTTTGCTAACTCTACACATGATAACATGGATGCAGAGCCACAACAGGGGTTGACTTTATCGTATTGCCTACATATAAATCTGGGGATAAATGATTAAGAGAAAGAAGAGGCAGAGAAAAAGAAAATTAAATAAGACACTACACAGGCTCTGCCTACGAACATCCAAGCAGCAGGCCTGGAAAATTCCTCTTTGCAATAAATATATATTGAAATTCAAGCTCTTAGCCAAGCAGGTAGATCTGGGAAAAAAGGTGAATTCCTAAGTATTTTTAAGAACTGCCCAGCTAAACTGATTAGCAGGTGTAGAGACATATCATTATATTTCAAGGAATGTACTAACATCTTTTAATTTCTCATTCACATTAAGAGCATTCTAGAAGTTTAGAATGCATTCTGGGTCATATTGCTGTATAAATTGCTTTTTTTTCTGCCCCTCCTATGGACAGAAGGGGAAAATCTTAACACAGCTATAGTACATCAGGGAGGATTCTCACGACTTAATTTGGCACTTATCTGTATGGTTACCAGACTCTGATCTACATTCCATGTGCTGTCAATTTGCATCATAAGGAACTGTACCAACTAGCTAAGGTCAGGTCATGTAAAAAAGGTCATGAGGTTTTGATACCAGGTGCAAATCATCAACTTCTGAGAAGACAGTTTGGTGCATGATGGGGATTAACCCCCCCCCCTAATATTGCCCATTGAGTTTGGACCTTTGATACAGACCTGGCGCCAGGTAGTGTATGCAGTGGCTGTCTTGGGATGGTTATACTGTCATTCCATTGTGGTTCCCTGTAGCTCAGACCTGGGCAAACTCCAGGCCACATATAAACTTCCTGACTGGCTTGTGTGGGTTGCTTTTATTTTGAAGGCAATTGCTGTTTTATTTTTATTTTATTTTTTTCAATTTACTTATGTGCAGGCATGCCCGTCTATGCACCTTCACAGCCCTATTGATTCAGCCTTCCACATCTCATGTGACCCCTTGGGAAAATTAATTGCTCACCTCTGCAATAACTGAAGACAGATTTTTTATCAACTTGCTTGGAAAATTACACTTTTTTATTTCTGTTTAAATCTACTGAAGTTAATAATAAAGTTTAACATCTCCTTACCTACTGATGTGTTTACTGTCTCTGGATCCCTCAATTGGCTGGCACTTGGCCATTGCCCGACACTTTACAATATACCACAAGTTCAACCTATCATAATCACCACTCTAAGGGCAGGCTCAGAGGTGTATAATTGCAGAATAGAAACAGCTGCTGGAAGAAGAATAAAGAATTCTCCCCATCCCATCCCCAAAATTGTGGATTATTCTCATCAGTGTTTAGATCACTTTATTATTAGCCTGAAACAAACATGCGTTTGGAGTCACTTATCTATTTTGTGACATGAACTTCTCTCTGGCATTCTTGTATACTCTATCTGCTTTCCAGGCTGCAAAGAAAGACCTCAGATGCATCTTCACCTGGCACTTTGTTCTCCTCAAATGAATAGAGCATCTTCTGGAACACCTGCTCATTTGGACATTGTTACAAAGGAGTTTCCCAAGAGAATTCATATCATATACATAATAGTGTGCCTAAGTGAAAAGAGCTGAAAGCACTGTGGTTTCATACAGAGTAACCAGGGACTGGATTTAAAAAAAAAAAGACATTAATGAATTCAACAATTAGTGGATATTGGCAAGTCTTGTCAGGTGTCACCTGGGAATCTTCACGGGCTTGAAGTTGGGACAAACTGAATCATCCAGTTGATAAGCTGTCCAGCAAGCCTTTGTTGCCAGGATTATCGTAATGCACAAAACACAAAGGGTTTCACACATTTTATGTCTCTATAATCTCTGAGTTGGCAGAAAGGATGGAATGCTTAAAACCTAGGAACGAATTAGGGCTGAATTGAAGTCCATGGGAATTTTGCCATTTGGGCTTGACAATCGCTTCTAAGTCTTTCATAGATGAGAGCTAGCTGGCTATAAAACAATCAAGAGAATTGCAGGTTGTCTGGGAATCATAGCCAGGATGGTTGGCAGTTGTGTCATTGGCAGCACATTTGACATTGCTTGTTTGTAATTAGTGTGCATCTGAGGAGAGGTATCCCAGCTAGGATGATTCAGAATCCCCAGTAATGAATGGATCCATCACCAAGGCATGATATCAAACTTTTCTTGCATATGTTTGATATCCATGATCTGATTAGTGGAGGGTCTGGGGGGAGGGGGAAATCACTCTTTTGCAATGGGAAACATTTCATTGATCACAATGAAAGAAGAATGGAACTTCTTTCTACTTCTAGCTAGAAATAAATTTCATAAGAATGACAGGCTTATCTATTCTCAGTGCAGTTTTTCATTTACTGGAGTATTAAGCTCTACAATTTAAGTGTTAAATGTAATACATTCTCTAATTAAAATGTACCTCTCAGAACAAAGAATAAGTCAGGTACAATTCATAAATATTACTTGGGTGGCAGAACCAAAACAACCTTGACTGACCTGAAAAGCTAAGCAGAGTCAGATCTGATTGGTATTTGAATGGAAGACCAACTATGGGAAGACTGTTTGGTGAACTTGAAAAAACATCCCGAAAGAGGATATGGCAGCAAACCATTTCTGTACTGTTGACCCAGGAAGCTATAGAGTCATATCTATGCACTCTGCAGACCTTGAAGTGAAGGAGAAGACTTCATCTTTAAAGAAGCTGCAACGTGTCCCAGGATTCCAGAAAAAGTTAAGGCATTGCAGTTGGATCCTGTATTCTTAGTAGGTGTCCTCTTTATACCCTTTTGCCCTAAAGTAATATGTAGCTAGGCATCAGGTACAAAGAACCAGAATAATCAGTGAGTAAACCATAGCAGTTTCCTTATTACAGATCACCTATTTACAAGAATCTTGCCAGACTGGTTGAATTCTCTTCGGTAGCTACAGATAAAGACTTCAGTTCTCTGGCTGTGGTCATTTCCTCCCACAGACTGAAGCCATTTCACTAGGAATGCCTTGTTATTCCTCCTCTAACTGGTGATTCTACCATAAGAGTTCTTTTTTTTAAAAAAAAAGATGTAATTGTGACAATTATTATAAAAAAATAAAATCCAATTGTCTAAAAATCTCTCACTTTTATCCTTTTATTTCAGATATATAATTACCTAATTTGTATTTATTAATTTGTTAACTTGCTATGTCTACCCTAAAAGTTATACCTTGGGGGACAGAGTGACTGCGGAGCACCTCCCTCCCTCCCAGTGGTGGGATTCAGCCAGTTTGCATCACTTCGACAGAACCGGTAGCTAATTTTTTGTTGCCCAGGCCAGAATGGACTTCCGGAAGCGGCATCCACACAGAGAACTGGTTATTCACATATTTGAATCCCACCACTGCCCCCCCCCAATTTGGTTCTGTTTTGATTTGCAATGTTTGGGTTTTAGTCTTTTGCTCTATTGTTTGTTTGTTTTTTTAAATAAGTTGGATTTTAGTTATAAACTGCCCTGTGTAATTTGGTGATTGAGCAGTCTATTAAATAAATAAATGACATATTACCAACTCAGATTCACAAGTAATTGTGGACAGCTGCATGTAACTTTCTATGAGTAGTATCATTTTGAAAGAAAGTCTGTTTACTTCATGACAATCTATTGCAGATGGGGGGAAAAA
The DNA here is from genome assembly GCF_001527695.2 of Protobothrops mucrosquamatus. Classification (NCBI taxonomy): domain Eukaryota; kingdom Metazoa; phylum Chordata; class Lepidosauria; order Squamata; family Viperidae; genus Protobothrops; species Protobothrops mucrosquamatus. The sequence goes on from NW_015387146.1 coordinate 138,641, forward strand.
AACCCTCAGTCCAGATTCCCAATATACCTCTTGAAAATTACAACAAGTGGACAGAGATCCCTGCCTATTTCATAAGGATTTAACTACATTGCCTTCTTTGTAGTCATTTCCTTCATAGTTATTTCAGTAATACCTAATTTAATGTCCATGGCTTTGGAGACTTTGTACACCAAGAGAGCATTTTGTTCGTTTTCAGAAATGTTGGGAAATATAATTTCACTTTTGGGGAAATGCAGTTATTTCAAAAGCAGTTTGATAACTAAGAGGTAAAATGAGCTATTGGAATTCAGACTTAAGTGCGCTGCAATTTTAACTATATATTGTAACTTTCCATCTGTGTATGCTAAAGACTGCTCTATCCATGTAATATACTATGTGCTGATAGGAGGAGGAAGGAATATGTATGTTAGCCACCCTATGTTACTTATAAATTAATAAAGGCAGGATAAAAAAACCCAATAAATATTGCATGAGATGCAGCTGGAGGATCAAAGGAAGACAACTTATAGGCGGGCCTCAATTTACAACCATTCCTTTAACAACCATTTGAAGCTACAATGGATTGAAAAAAATGACTTATGACCAGCTCTCATATTTATGACCATTGCACCATCCTCACAGTCACGTGAACAAAATTCAGGCACTTGGCAACCAGCACATATTTATGATGGTTCAGTGTCCTGGGTCATGTGATAACCATTTGCAATCTTCCCAGATGGCTTCTACAAGCAAAGTCAATGAGAAGCTTGATTCACGTACTGACTGCATGACTCACATAACAACGAAGAAATGGGACACAACTCATTTAACAAGTATCTTGCTTAGCAACAAAAATTTGGGGGCCAGTTGTAGTAAGTTGAGGACCACCGATAATTGTTTCTTTAGTTTTTTCAAATGGCAGAGGGGGAATGGAATAGAATAGAATAGAATAGAATAGAATAGAATAGAATAGAATAGAATAGAATAGAATAGAATAGAATATGGCCAAGTGTGGTAAAACACACAAGGAATTTTTCTCCAGTACAGAAGCACTCAATGTACTTATAGCTGTACTGAATATTATTCATCAAATATTCTTTCTTTTTAAGGAGACTTTTCTATACATTTTCATTTGTGAATTTACTGACTTCCTGCTGTTTGTTTGTTATCAGTATTATGATGGGGCAACTCATTTATCTCTCATTTACTTTACTTCCCCCCTTTTTAATATTGTTTTAAGATCTACAGTCTTAAGCAAGCAGTAAGTATCTTTGGTGTTCGATGCTGGAGCCTGGGGCAGCCTAAATTATTTATTCATAGACAGATTGATCTAGGGAGGGATGTAAATTGCAACAATTAGATGAGAGATCAATTGATCGATAGATATCTTAGAAAATAAAGAATGGTGAAACAAAACTGATTTGGGTGTGAATGAAATATTACAGGATAAATTCAGTTGTAATCTGTGGAACTTATTTGTATGAATT
>NW_015387146.1:141314-185975 GCF_001527695.2 Protobothrops mucrosquamatus
TGTGTTTACCAGAACAATAGCTCAAGTTGTGTACTCTCTCTGCAATCTTAAAATTTATAATTGCTTTAAAAAAAAAGCTGATTGCATAATATGCAAGAGACAGTTCAGTATTGTCTTAGACCTAGAATATAAAGATTTTTTAAAATCAATTTTCACAATATTGTTTGATTTTTCTTCTCTGTAAAAAATTATATATACATACACACACACACACACATATTCATACATACAAATACACAATGTCAGAGGGGTTGAACAATCTATCAATCATTACATTTCTGCTTGATTTTCCACAGCTGCTTTAAAGTTAGAACAATTTTATTCAGCAAAATACAATTGCAACCATTAAGACTGGATAGATTAAACTCTTGATTCCTGATAGAGTCTTCCTGTAGCATGTTTGGGGGGATTTAGATGTGCCTGTTTTCATATTCGTATCACCTTTGTTCAACTTTAGTCCAGTTAAGTTAATGCTAGTCATGACAAAACGTAACTAAACTTCCTAGAAGAATTTAACAGATGAACAGATTAATTCCCTGTATCTTTGGTTATGGTGTTCAATTGTAAGAACAGTTCTTTCCTATGAAGCAGGACAGCCTCTACTGTGGGAGAGGGAGCTATAAAAGGTGCAGGGGCAAGGTTTTTTCCCTTTTCATTTGGAGTGGTATGTCAATAGTCAGTGGACTTTGAGCAAACTATGTGCCAGATGGTACCAAAAATGGGTGGGTCATCCATTCTTTCTGGGTGCAAGTTTGGTAAAGAAAGGAATGATAGGGAAGGGAAGGGAAGAAAATAGTACCATGTTTGCAAGGGAGGAATTGATAGCTCTTTCTAGAAGGTCGAATTAACAGATGGCTAATAATTTTTGCAAATCGGGGAGAGAGCTTTATGTACACCATCTTGTCTTGTGCAAAATAAAGGCAGGATATAAATCAGTTAAACAAGCGAACAATTGCTTGAAATTAGGCCAAGGACCACAAATTCAGGATGCTGTTTCTGCAGTAGAAGAAAAGGTGTTTGTCTCTGCCTCTGTGCATGTTTNAATTAACAGATGGCTAATAATTTTTGCAAATCGGGGAGAGAGCTTTATGTACACCATCTTGTCTTGTGCAAAATAAAGGCAGGATATAAATCAGTTAAACAAGCGAACAATTGCTTGAAATTAGGCCAAGGACCACAAATTCAGGATGCTGTTTCTGCAGTAGAAGAAAAGGTGTTTGTCTCTGCCTCTGTGCATGTTTGTGTCTGTCTGTCTGTCTGTCTGTTGGTCTCTCTCTCTCTCTCTCTCTCTCTCTCTCTCTCTCTCTCTCTCTCTCTCTCTCTCTCTCTCTCTCTCTCTCTCTCTCTCTCTCTCTGTGTGTGTGTGTGTGTGTGTGTATGTGTATTAAGAACAGGGAAACTCAGAATACAGGAAATACAGTGCTAAAAAAAATGTAGGAGGAAAGCACGAAAATGTTTAAAATATCTGTATGTTATAGATCCTATACAGACTGTCTTGCAGAAAGTGCTAGTGTAGCACCCTCCTTCTAGCACTATTTTGATTATTATTAAAAAGCTTTAAATATAGAACTGCCTTTGAAAATGAGACTAAAATGGTGCTTAGTACAAATAGGGCAATGGTTAATAGGTTATTTTTTTTGTCAATATTTTATGATCTATACTGGCTACTAGTTATTTTTTTCAGACCCAATACAAAAGGCTGATATAAATCATCGTAGCCTTAAACCTGAAAAGATTACCTCTTGTAGAACAATTAGAACTTTAAATCATTTTAGCATGTTCTCTGATCAATGATAGATCAATGATAGAAAAGTGAGATTTCTATCTGATCAATGATAGAAAAGTGAGATCAATGATAGAAAAGTGATCAATGATAGAAAAGTGAGATTTCTAATGGTAAGCCTTCATTGTGCTGTATCTTCATTTTTTAAAATAAGTTTCAAGCCTTTATTCAATCAGGGTCTTTAGTCTTTTTTTAAAAAATGTCATTGGTAAAAATGTTACTTTCATGACCATAGGTCCAATTTTCTTTTTCATTTTTTAAAATATATATATAAGTGGATAATATAAAGTAGCAAAGCAATACATGCATACAGATAGACATGCTGACACACACATATACTGTTGTTCTCTTTGACATTTGTATTTCCTCCTTTGCAATTATTTTTGACATTTACCATTTTTCTTGATGTTGACAAAACACATAACCGACCTATATACCATGGGGCTTAGTCTGGTAGCGCCTCTTTAGCACAGGCTAATTGCAAGGGTACAGATAATGTGTCACTTACAGAGATATTCTGCATGTCTATCAGGAGATCTTAAATAGGTTAGCAGCACAGTCTTCATTTGTTCAAAACATTATTCAATCCTGAGTGCTATCACTTTGGGTTGAGTCCCTCTGCAGAGAATCGGTTGGCAGAAGGTGTGATAATGGACCTTGATCTATGTTGCTTTAAAAGGGGACCAGGCAAATTTCCTGGAGTAACAAGGGACACTAGTTTTTATGGTTATATTCTATGTTGACTATAAGAGGATGATTACTTTTGATTATTAGTTGCTTAAGAGGAGGAATGTCCTATTTCCGAGCCTCCCTATGGTTCCCTATGCCATCCGTCTGGTAAACTTGCAAGATTCGTTTTTCTTGCCATTCACATGTATACATAACCCAAACTAGACTGTTGTTTCCCTGTGTCATATAATATATGTGGATATATGCATAATTCTGTATTTATTTATTTATTTATTTATTTATTTATTTATTTATTTATTTATTTATTTATTTATTTATTTATTTATTTATTTATTTATTTATTTATTTAGTCATATTTATGTAGTGTATATCAGAAGTGGTGACCCTTTGAGAGCTGTATGCAATGAAATTTCATTTTAATGTATGCTGATTAGTGTACATTCAAAGTGACAATAAAGTTATTATTCTATTCTATTCTATTCTATTCTATTCTATTCTATTCTATTCTATTCTATTCTATTCTATTCACATCTGTTTAGCTACTTTAGTAACAGTATATTAACCTAAGTAGATGATTGGTCTGACCTAGCACATTTCTTCCTAGGAAGATATTCTTATCTTCAGTTCTTGAATTTCTCTGCTTAAGTATAAAGCTGACCTTGTTGTAAATGTGAGTTTACATTACATCAGAAGAAGAACTATATTAAATATATTGCTTTAAAGGTATTATAGGGATGATCATCTGAAGGAACCTCTTCACATTAGTTCTACATATTTTTCTAACTCTCAGAATATATACGAATTTGGATTATTTCTCTTTCTTCCAAACTGGGTTTAGTTTGGTTCAATTTTTCCTTATGACATCAACAGGCCATTCTACCTGGTCTTTATGCATACATAATTAAAGTAGCATAGGAGAAATAATGTGAAAGACATATGGCTACACAAAATTATAACCACTCAGGATTGCTGCAGGCCATGCTGATTCCCTGTATTAATTTGCACTTCGGGACCTCCTAACAACTCAAGTACACAGAGTAAGTTACACAGGTCAGATTTACATGTACTGTGAAATTCAACTCATCAGCATAACGCTTGAGTCATTAGACTTCAAACAAATGAAAGTCAAGGATGCTCTAAAGGTGAAGTTCCAACTTAGTGACAAAAATACAACTACAGCACTATTCTCTCTCTTTTAGCTGGGCCTGTCAGATTTTATTGGGCTTACTGTGCCTCAAATGCTAGACTGTATAGAATTATTGCCCAATCTGGTATGTAGAGAATGACATGCAAAACCTGACAGATGAAAGAAAGTCATAACATTATTTTAGATGGTATTATTGAATGTACGTTGGAAAATATGATCCAGTGAGTATCCCTCAATACAATTATTATTAGCGCATGGCATTGTTACAGTAGCCAGGAGACCACAATGATATTGGAAAGTAGTAGTTTGGTTTGCCAAGGGACCAACCCTATTGTAGGACACAGTTGCATATTTCCCAAGATACACCGCAGGAGGGAGAACTGGCTTTGCACCAGAGAAAAAGACAAGGGATTCTTCCTCCAGCATCAGCCAAGGCCCTTTCACTTCCTGGAGCTGCCTTGCAAATGGGAACACGCAACTGGGAAGGTTCAGAGACATCAGGAACCTGACTGCCTGGATAGAGCACCAGTTCATCTCCCCACCGAAGTGGTACCTATTTTAGCTACTTGCATAGATCATGCTTTTGAACTGCTAGGTGGACAAAGGCTAAGGCAAGTGACAGGAGCTCACTCTTCCACACAGTGCCTGGGCTCGAACCATCGGATCTGAGATCTCCAGTGTCAGTTAAGCCACCGAGCCACCGTGCCTCCCCCTGGATACAATGAAAGGCTCAGAGACAAGTTTTAGGAAATGGTACAACATGCTGAATAAATGTGATCAAGGGAGAAAAATTACTCAGTTAAGTGACATGAATGGGAATGAGATGAAAGAGAGAAACTAATGGAAGCATTTGAATACCCAAGGTTTAATGAAAATGATGGCCATGTATGGTTATCCAGTTAGGAAAGGTCATACTCTTTCAAGCATCTGGTTGAAGCAAAACTCTGCTTAAAGGTGCACATGGTAAAAATGAATTGATTGTTTATCCTAAAAAATGAATAGAATTAGTGAAGCGTGTAAGAGCCATGAGGAGTTCTCAATGGGGAAGGAATGAAAAGGTATCCAAAAAATAGATTTAATCTCACAATAGAGTTAGTGAAAAGTAGAAAGAACAAGGGTGCCAAAGCTGCTTCGAACAGCAGAGAAACATTTAAGGACCACAGAAGTGTGTGGAGTTGTCCTAATGAAAAGCATAAAAAAGTTGCTCAGCAAAATGATGAGATGAAGCAGAGAAAAAAAGCAATTGTTTAAGGAAACAATTGCTGCAAATACTGAGGGTGAGAGAAATATATAATGTGTATAAAAAGGAAAAAAAAGTTGCAAAGAATACAATACAGCCAAGAAATCAAGGAGCTATTAACATAGAAAAAAGCAGATAAAATGCAGAATGATTTTCACAGAACGTTTTGAAAAAAAAAAAAAAACATTTTCGGAGTTGGTTAAAAGAGCTAAATAAGGGGCCTCCACTAGTGTGAATGGAATTAAAGATAAACGCGATGAATAATTTAAGATGAAAGTCAAGAGAGAGAATGCTGGAAGGAATGTTTTAGAAATGTGAATGGACATCACAATGATAAGTTAAAGGTGGAATAAGGAAAAAATGTGATAGAAAGGGAAAATAATGAAAAGGAAGACATACACGCTGTGAAAATATTGAAAATTAGTAAAGTGGGAGATATAAACGCAGAGCAACTGGAGAATATATATTCTAACCACTGTGCCACCATGGCTAATTACCCAAACTAAGTAACATTAGTACTGATGGTTTTACCTAGGTTGGGTAATGAAAACAACCAAGCTCAGAGAGCACCAAAAACCCCACATTTCTACCCTGAGCTACAAATATTCTCCTTTATTGGTATACATAATGTGGTCCTCTCTATTTATTTGTTAAATTTATATGCCACCCACTCCACTTATAAGCAACTCATGGGGTGGCTATGAGAGTCGTTTTATGCGTATGTGGGGGTAAAAACTAAGTTGCACCTAACAGTTGGGAAAATGTCATTTTCTGCTCCTGCAGGAAGGCAAATGTGAATTTGAATGTTGGTTGTTGAATGTCATAAAAGTGATATATGATGGAAATACAAATGGAATGCTTACAGTACAGTTCAATGTTGAAAAAGAAACAAGACAAGGATAATTTGATACCCCCTTGGTCGTTTTGATGCATTGTATAGTGTATTGATGGATAAACATGTGATGAATACTAGAGAAGACATTGAAAGTATATTTTATGATGTCAGCTTTAATTCACAGATAATGGCATGATTTGGCTGAGAACTTTAGTGATTTGCAGTGAATGTTAGGATAGATTATACAATGCAACCAACAGTAAGCTTTGAAAGTTAACATAGAAAACACCAAGACAATTGTATTTGACAGGTAAAATGGAGTGAATGATTGTAACTTATACATAAATGGGAAAAACCAGAATAAGTAGATGAAATTGTGTACCTTGTTAAAATGTGATATGTTGTTGATTGTGTAAAATCAGTGTTGATTGAAAATGCAAAAATGTGTAGAATGGCATGCTTCTATTCACTTTGCTGTGTGAAAGTGTACAATGATACATAAAATTTAAATGCAATGGGAATGGCTTATTTTAGAAGTGTTTGTGTGGTAAAGAAGGGCAGGGCTAAAAACTAATGAGATCCAAATGAATGTGGATTAAATACAAAAGCAAATGACTCATATGAAAGACGGATATATGTATTTAACCAGAAAGATCATTTATTTTTTCACCCATTTAAATGATAGTGAGATATTATTGTAGATGCATATACCTTATACTTTTTACTCTTATTTTAGTGCATTGTAAGTTTACTTCTGCCAAGTTCAGCGTTTTGCATTTTCTAAAGCAGCTTAGCAAGATAGCTCTTCCAATTAAACCTCTTGGCCTGATGACTCATTAATTAATCTTATCATATATTTTTTTTCATCAGAGGACCGTTGCTCTTTTCTATGAACCTACTTGCTGGGCTTAGATGCCCTTGTGGGTTGTGCCTCTAGCTAGCATAGCAAAAAATGTCTCAGGGCACCACATTTTAGTACAGAAATATATGATCCTCCAAGAAATATTTATCAAGAACCCTCAGGCAGAACTCGCTGTAAAATATCAACTCCACTTGACCTCTTCCGATCAACATTTATTCTTTTACCAAGCAGATTTTTCCTCCCTCTTCCCCACCTCCTTAAGCACCAAGAAATTCCCAGGTCACAACTTCAGACTTTCACTGGCAGAATTTGTCAGAGTTACAAGATATTTGTGATATTTTGCATAATGTAGTAATTACTTAATCTAGAGATTTTGAACTATTGTAAGTGCTATATTCTCTTAGCTTCAAGCACAGAGAGCTTCCAGCCTGGGCCCCAAACACAGCCACTGGAGATTTAGTCTCGTTCATTCTCCCTATCAACATTTGCCTCCAAATCAGGGCAACAAACTTGCAAACTTCCTTACAGACTTGATGCTGTCATTGGGAATCAAGGAGTTGATGAAAATACATCAGATATTCATTGTAGGCCAGCCTTAAGTGCAAGAGAATCAGCTTTTACAAAGGTCCCCCTCTCTAAGTTTACATCTTGAATTTCTTTCTCTCATCCTTTTAGCATAATGGATAGTTTACAGCACAGGTGTCCAACATTGGAGACTTTAAGATGTGTGGCTGGGGAATTCTGGGAGCTGAAGTTCACATGTCTTAAAGTTACCAAGGTTGGAGACTCCAAGTTTACAGCTTATTTCTGATGCAGGCTTTCTAGGGAGTAAAAATCGATTGTAGCTATCTGGTCCCAGATTTCTCATATCTCAGCTTCATTCCTCACATTATCTCCCTTCTGAGGTGGGAGATAGGGGTATCTGCAACCTTTCTGTTTCCATCTGTTTATTAGCTGGAGTCAACAGGACCCCCCAGTTTTGTCCTCTATATTCACTTCCTGCCAAGAGATACCAGAAGAGAAATGCTTATCCCATCTTTGAGTGCAGTTAGAGGCAGTAATTTCTGATCCTTTTTTAGCAGTCTCTAGAGCAGGGGTCTTCAAACTTGGCCCTTTTATGACTTGTGGACTTCAACTCCCAGAATTCCTCGGCCAGGCATGCTGGCTGAGGAATTCTGGGAGTTGAAGTCCACAAGTCATAAACGGGCCAAGTTTGAAGACCCCTGCTCTAGAGCTTCAGTTGGAGTGGATCACCTGTATTTTTTTCAGTAGCCAAGTATAATCCATAATCTGCACACCTTTCTCTAGTTCCACAAGCTAACTTTTTTTCCAAGTTGTCTTGATCTTCACTTCTAAAACTCATTTTCCAGTGGGATATGTACCAGTGTTGATGGTGCCGCCAAGCATCTCCAGGATTACAGTAGCCATAGCTGTAGCATACACCAGTTTATTGGTTTGAGTTATGGTGATAGTAGGACTTATTGTGAGGACTCTGTGGCATATTCTAGCATACCATCTGATGATACTGAGCTTTGGTAATCAGTCTTGAGGGTTGATTTGTAGCTAATTTATCCCTATGTCTCTTACATTTCAGAATTATAGTACAGAAGGCAGAAGTGTATCTTGTGAAACAAATACAAAGTTTTCACGATAGAGATATCAGCTGCTGTGCTCTGTAATGGAGGGGGTGGTAGTGATGTTGAAGCTTCACATGTTGGCTACCTATCTAGTTGTTCTTCTGAGTCTTCTCAAGTCCATGCTTGAAGTAGGATATATACCACACATAATACTATCCTTTGAGAACTACCAGCCATGATGGTTGAAGCTAGTAGCTTTCTTTTCATTTCATAAAAAGGTGGCATATTAGATCATTGGCATTCACTGCTGAAAACATAAAGCCTGAAGAAGACTTCAATGCACTCTTTAAATATTTTATTAGCTGAAAGATCTGTTATTTCTCTAGTTACTCATGGAGAAAAGTCTTACTTAGTTCTACAGTGCAGCTCTTTCTTTAGCCTAAAACACATAAACTGATTTAACACTATTGCATCTAGTGGGGACTGTTAAAAATATTGGGACTTGTGGCTTCTCATGCTATCATCTTAAAGTAGATTGCTTCACCCGAAGTAAGTTTTATATAGATTGGAATTATACAAGAAACCCAGTGATATAGTTAGATCCCTGCTAATAACCACTGTCTGCTTTAATTGTCATACATGATAAGGTCTTGGCTCCTGGCTTGAGAATTATTCAGCTTGAGCTAATTGTGGATTGTCCCTCTTCATTTCTCCACATTTCTTTAATCAAAACTCATTCATGGGTAGACAAAACACGAGATTATGCAGAATCAAACCTTTATGTTCTTCAGCATGTCCTCCTTCCTTCCTCCTTCTCTTCCTCCTCCTCCTCTTCCTTCTTGAAGTTCAGATTATGAATAAAAACACTGAACCTTATTTTAGAAATAGCAACAGCACTTAGATTTATATACCACTTGCTTTACAGCAAGTGGTATAGCACTTGCTGTAAACAGCACTTAGATTTATATACCACTTGCTGTAAACAGCACTTAGATTTATATACCACTTGCTTTACAGCCCTCTCTAAGTGGTTTACAGAGTCAGAATATCGTCCCCAACAATATGGGTCCTCATTTTACCGACCTCAGAAGGATGGAAGGCTGAGTCAACCTTGAGCCAGTGAGACTCGAACTGCCAAACTGCTGGCAGCCAGGAGTCAGCAGAAGTAGCCTGCAGTACTGCGTTCTAACCACTGCGCCACCTCAGCTCATACATTTTCCCACCTCTTCAATTTATTTAGAAATAACTATTTCTTCCCTAGTCCTAATATAAATATTTTATAAGCACATCTTGTGGAACAATCCTTATTTAAATAATTCTGAAGCTCAAAATCCCCAGGTTCTCCAAGGTTGAAAGACAGTAGAATAAAAAAAAAATATCTGGAATCTAAAGCTTTGGTTTGCACTATAAGAACCCTGCTGACTTCAGAAAGGTTGATTCTGATTTTCTCAGCCTTCAAACGAGATTTGAAATTTAACATTATTATATATACAATGGAAGACAAATGAGTTTTCTCACAAGAAACATGACATTTTGAAAAAAGGGACTGTTTCAAAATCGTAAACAGATAATAACTCACTCAGTTTTTCTTCTGTTTTTCAACTGTTCCCCTTTAATTGTACCTTTAATTTTGATTGAATGTATGTATACTTAGCTTATAAGGATATGTAATATATAATATACTTAGCTTATTGTAGGATAGATATGAATGATGGTCATTTAGGGTTGTACCAAATGATGGCACATAATGAAAAGAGAGACAGCAGAAATGCAACGGTGCCCTTTCACTCAGGTGATTCCATCTGCCAGCAAAACGGACTGTTTTCTCCTCCTGCCCAATCCACAGCTGGTACAATCCTGAAATTATCTACAAAGGTTTGAGAGACCTTCTGTAATGGGACACACAAGAAAGTCCAAACCAGAGAAGGCTGAGAGGATGCCTGCAAATAAGCAGAAACTTACTTATGGCCCAAAGAATGAGATAGGCCCCTAATAAGTTACCATATAAAGCTGGTAGAATATTTCTGACTCATGCATCAGGAGCCTGATGGCCGGCGACCCCATGACAGATCCAAGAAATGGTGGGTGGATTGTATCAGGGAGGATATGAAAGGTATGGGAAGATGTCCTGGATCAAGCCAAATGGAGACGGTTTTGCCAACAAGCAGACGTAGGAATAATACTAGGAAGCTGCAGCAGCAGCAGAAGACATAGGTTGCAGGCTCCTCCACTATAAGAAAATTAGAAATGCCATGGAAGAACATTCAAAGGCTAGACGTGTCCTCAGGATCAGGATGAGGAGATGTTATTGCTCAGATGTCGCTTTTCTGCAAAGTCAACCTTGCAGCCATGACTGCAGGTGCATTCTCATTAAGAATTGAGTGCAGCACGACCAAGGATAATTTTGCTTGCCTCCCATGCAGCTCCTGAGGGTTTCTTAAGTTAGCTTCAGAATTCGAGTCTGGAATGCAGTGACAATCCTAGTAGACAGTCTGGACTGTAGCCATGTTAAGTTCTGTTTGGTCATTCCTCTGCAGCTTTCCATTCATGCAGACAAGGCTTTCTAGCTAGCTTCTCTGTGGATCCATCAACCAGTGCCCACGTTTTCCTTTCACACGCTGTTTCCTGCTCACTACTCTCCTGCCTTTCCTTTGTTTTCCCAGATGTCTGCACTTATGGATGCTTTTACTTCCCTCCCCATGATATTAATGCAGACACTTTCCTTCTTCCTTCTTCCTTATTATTGCTTTGATGTTGCAGCAATCAAAGCAATAGGTAGCGGTTTGTTCTTTTGCTCCTAGTGAGAGTTGAGCTTCATGGAAACAAAATAGCAACATTCCAACATTGCAGCTTGAAGATTTTTTTATTTTTTAGTTTTTGCTTTAAAGTGAAAGGAAACTTTGCATTAATGTGGGCAGGGAATGGAGAATCAAGGAAAGATGCTTTACCCAGGGTTGGCAGAAATGCAAAAAAAATTCATGTAGAAATAGAAAGGTTGAATGGAACATGAGCTTCTAAGGGTGAAGATATTTCATTCACTTAGAAAGCCATTGTTGGATCAACCTCAAGTTTATGTATTAAAAAATGGCAAAGAATATGGTAGGGCAGCAGCCCAATGTGAAATAGCTGCATGGAATAGTAACCAGCTGCTGGAGGAGAGAGGGCAGGTCAGGCATGCAGCCAATCAGAGCTGAGCCTGATACTAGAATGGAACACAGGTCTGGAGGATTTAAGGTGGCATAGGTTGGAAAACAGCAATTCTGAACTGAAGCTGGAAACAAAGTTTTTGGGTGTGTTTGCAATGAGCTGAAATAGAAGAAGGATCACTTCGTATATGATGTAAGCCTGCAGGAATGGAAATATGCTGAAATTTACAGTGCAAGTAGTCCTCATTTAGTGACTATAATTGAGACTTGGTCATTAAATTAAGCAGCGCTAAAGTCACCCATAACTTGCTAAGCAAAATCACATTTATGCTTATGATATAGAAACAAACAAAGTCATAACTAGTAGCCAGCACTAGAAGCAAAGTTATAACTAGTAGCCAGCATGGGTTTGTTTGTGCATAGGGTGACTGCCTCATGTTTAGTAGGTATATGAGTGGGAGAATATGAACTTTCCCCTCTTTTCTACTTAAGATTTTAGACCTTTTGGCAAGACCGCTGCCTCCTCCTTTTCCTCTTCTTTCAGTAGTGAGAAATACAAGAGGTCAGGTGATATAATGCATCATCGGAAGGCTACATACAGGTAGTCCTTATATAGCGACTGCCACATTAAGTGACTGCACACTGTTATGATGGTGGCGAAAAAGTAATTTTGCAACCACTCCTTACATTTACCACCTGCACAGGTCAGTAAAGCAAAGGAAACTGAAGGAATAGAACAGAACAGAACAGAACAGAGCTGGAAGGACCCATTGTTCAAGTTGGTCAAGATCTTTTTGGATCCTGAGTTTGTCTTCTGGGGTGTTGGCTACTCCTGTCAGTTTGGTGTCATGTGCAAATTTAAAATACTTTTATACATTCTAGACTATTTTTCTAGTATATACCAACAATACATCATCTTACAGACATTCTCTTAACAATTATAATATAATGTAAATTCACTCATTTCAACCACTTATATTTCCATTGTTCTATTTGCATATTGAAACTGTTGGGGGGGGTTGTACTTCTGTTTTATATTTCAATAAATGTGTATATATTTTAGCAATTATACATTCATCATTTCCAATGCAGATCTACAATGTTCCAAACCATACATTCTTTTACCTATTTAAAATTTTGTAACAATTGCTTATAGGCAAACCATTGAAAATTTATCCATCTACTATAAAACCTTCTCTTGGTTTTATTTTACATTCCCCTTGAAAAAAATTGTAATATATTACAATAGATTAACTGTTTATGTGATCTTAGCATTTCTCATCTAAACAGCATTTCGTGCTGAGAGTCATTGAGCCATTTTCAGCACAACTTGGATCTGTGTCCATCCCTCATTCCTTTGGAGATATCTAATCCACCATTGACCTCCAATGGAAGTCCTGATCCAAGATATATTTCTTGAAAAATTCAGTATCTTGTCTTGTACTGTGTGTTGATTTTTACTCAATTCAACAGATTAATTTTCTTGTTTAATAAAAATGTCATCACAGTTCAAAAGATAAAAAACAAGCTTAATCTTTAGTCTCTTCATGTAATGTTCTAGAACTTGATTTCATTCTTTGTCTCTTCTCACAAAATTCTTCAAAACTTTACAAAACCATCTCTTTTGTAAATCTTATATAGGAAAAATTATCCAGATCACTCTTTTAGTTTGGTGCTTTTAATTATGAAGACACCAGCTGGTTTCATTTGTACATGCAGTGTCATATCTTTTTCAATATTATTCTTTGTAGCCTATCACTTAAATTTGACACACTAATTTGATTAGACATAGTGAAGGACATTTTTGAACAATGCAATCAGAAATTAATTTTAGGAGTGTCTGCCTCTATGGATAGACTATGTGGGAAAAATGTTATGGAAGAGGAATAAGTTTTACTGGACAAGATTGAGACTGATCTGAAAGTGGAGTTTAACAAATTAATTTTTTTAACATCATGTGCATAATATTTTTTTACTGTGAAGGAGGAATTGGAAATTAGCACTTGAGATTTATTGTATTAGAAAGAGTTATTCTTGTTAGATATTTATTTTCATGGGCCTCACAGAATGGAGAGCAATCATAATTCTTCCATCTAAATCAGTATTAATTGACCTCCTTTATTGTATGGATGAATTCCTAATTTCTTAGTTTCTGATATTTTCAGAACTTATGTCAAGGTCATGACAGCTGTTATTAGATGCAGACCTCAAGAAAACATTTTCTTCTTCTAAAATCTACTTTTTTTAGGGCTGCACTTTCTTTTCAGCAAAGCTCTATCACAAAGATGGAATTTAGTGACTGGACTTCATTTCCTAACAGAGCTGAATAAATGAGTGTGAACCTACAACAGGAAGAAAATGAAATAAAAGGCCTTATGGGTGAAAGGTTTCAATCTCTTTTTACTGGATGGGAGGAAAAATGATTTGATTTTCCCTACCTGGACAGGATTCTTAAGCTTTGCTCCATATATCATAAGCTCAAGAAGAAAAAAATAGGATGCAGGCAATGAATTGATGCCATTGTTAGAAGAAATTTAGCAGCAAGCCTGTCCAACACTGCTGTCCACTATTACAAAAAGGTATAAAGGTACAGCAGAATTTTTTCCACAGCTTCCAAAAAATTGTAAGATTTCTGGCAAGCCATGGAGTCTCCCCTTCTTTTCTGCCTTTATCTGGAACAGTTGAATCAAAACAGCAGACACGTTAATCACCACTTTTAGTTACAGAGCTCTGTGTATCAAGAATCCTGATAAGTCAAGATTCCTTACTGTATGAATTTTGTAAGGAGTCTGTCAAGGGTATTCTACTCTTACATGCCACTGTTTTAAGTAGAAAGTTCAGAGAATTCTTTTATTTAAAGGCATGTGGTTATGAATCAGCCTTATAATTCTTTGGCAGAGATGGAGAAGTTAAAGGCTGTGTTTGTCTTTGATTGAAGAAGAACTAACAATGAGGACATTTCCAGATTGGTCTGACCTTGAAAAAATATTCCAGATTTCTCCTAATCTCCTTATAATGCAAAGCACACTGAGACAAGCAGATAAACAAACTTCTGGAAACTTTATCTGGAGTTAGATGAAATGGAGAAGGAACTGCAAAACTGCTTTTTGCACAAAAAGTGCTCATTGCTGGAAAACAACAAGTTGTAAATCTTATTCTTATTGTTGTTATCTTTGTTTCTCCTGTTTTCAGCCACAATTGCCTTCCTTGATTTATGCCTTTGGCTCTTGACTTCTTTTTCTCTGTTCATGAGATTTCCTGATTTTTACTCCTGCAATTACAACAGAGCTGGGCAAGATGTGGAGTTCCAGATTTTCAGCCATCATTTACCAATATGCTGTTTTGGGATCCAAGGAACAATAGTTAGTAATATTTGGAGAGTTACCAGCTTCTAGATTTCAAGTGACCATGTCTTAATTCCCTCTCATGATTTTGCAAGTTGTGGCAGAGATGTTCAAAGAAGACATACTTCTTACAGCTCAGCTATTTCCACTTTCTAAAAATCTTAACTGACCACAGCCAATTATAGAATAGAATAGAATAGAATAGAATAGAATAGAATAGGTTTGAAGGGACCTTGGAGGTCTTCTAGTCCACCCCCTGCTCAGGCAGGAAACCCTATACCATTTCAGACAAATGGTTGTCCAATCTCTTCTTAAAAGCTTCCAGTGTCTATGCATAAAATGCACAATTGGATCCCTTATCTCTTAGCCACCAGCCATTTCTCAGGTGCTCTGTGCAAAGTGGAGAAAGAAAAAATGAAATATCTTTGGTCAACCTGGATTCTTGGAGACAATTCCTGCTCAGCTCAGAAGTAATATTGAGACTCCACATAAGATGGGCAGCTATACAAATGTGATGAATGAATGAATGAATGAATGAATGAATGAATGAATGAATGAATGAATATGATGGCCACCTCCTCTATAGAAAGAGGCTGTCCCTAGCAAAATAGTAATTAAATCTCATGTACACTGAGCTACCTTTACCCTAAGAGCCCTGAACAATATTCTAACACAAATGTTACCAGTTTGATTGCCCATTCTAGAAAATAAGAAATCTGGATCTATCACTACTAGTTGATAGACTTACCATTAAAAACAGATGAGATGTGGATGAGATTGATCACATCAAAGCAAAAATTTCCAGTCACTGATATATTTGGCTTGAACCTAATATTTTCTGTTTTGTGTCCCTGCTGAAATTGTTACAAGAGGAAAACTGTTCTTCTGTTTTTGAAGAAGTTACCTTTACCATCATCACTGCCACCATCATGTTTAAGTATTTGTGGAGATAATCAGTCACTCAGGTCCTGGTTGTCTCAAAGATGCTTATTCAGAAGGCAGTTGGACTTTGTTTTTCCTTGAAGATGTTTCGCTTCTCATCCAAGAAACTTCTTTAGTTCTGACTGAACTGAAGAAGCTCCTTAGATGAGAACTTCAGAACTGAGGAAGCTTCTTGGATGAAAAGCGAAATGTCTTCAAGGAAAAACAAGATCCAGTTCCCTTTTGAATAAGCATCTTTTGAGACACCACCATGTTTGCATATTATATCAATAGGAGACATTTCCCTATATAACAGATTTTGTATATTTTATCAATAGAAGAGAAAGGTCAATTAAAGCACTGGATTCATGCACAGATGAAGCTTCTGCGAATGTAATGGATTCCTTATTATTTATAGCAGGGGTGTCAAACTCGCAATGTCACGTGATGTGTCATGACATATCGTGACTTTTTTGCCATTGCCAGTAATGGGGTGGGTGTGGTTTCACTATAACACATCTGGCCCATGGGCCGGCAGTTTGACACCCCTGATTTGTATGGAAGCAATTTGAGTGTGGAAGCAGCTGGAAGTGAGAATACCTTTTGCTTAGTTATATATGAAATGAATCATGGAATTTGTTCTGAATTTACATTGAAATACTCTTTGTGCTATGAAAAATGTCTACTATTTAATTTATTGCTACTTAGCTTATAATTTAATAAGATCACTCGATTCTCCCCTAATATTTAACTGTATGAAAATAACATTTTGAGAGTTAATTCATGTTTGCCATTACTAAAATATATATCAAACATTATAAAATAGTAGACACTATAATTGGTACATATTCACCTATCTTACAGCATAATTCCATATAAGCTCTATATTTTAAAAAAAACAGTGTGAATTTTAATAAGATCAATACATTGTGAATTGAAGGAATTTTTCTTTTTCTTATTATCCCTAGTTCTATTTAAGTAAAATCACCTGAGTAGAAAAATGTTCTGTTCTCAAAACTGAATAAGAACTGCACTAACGCTGACTGTCTTGTTGATAGATATGTCTCTTGGTTAAAATTCTAATTCTGTTTATACTTGTGGGGTTTTTTTTCATGCTATACCACAATTAACTAGCTGATGATCTGTATTGCTTCCATTTAAACTTGGCAACAATGTTAAACTAAGCATTTTTTTATACATTTCAGTGACATCCATAGGTATCTTAATGATTAAATCTCTATTACTGATGTCAATGAGATTTTTCTTTGATATATCATGCCATATGTAAAGAGGGGATATATTTTTCATTCTAGCAATTCCATAGAATAACAGAGTTGGAAGGGACTTGGACATCATCTAGTCCAACCCCCTGCATGAACAGGAGGCCCTATACCATTCCATACAAGTGGCTATCCAGTCTCTTCTTGAAAGCCTTTCGTGATGGGGCACCATGAAAGCAAGCTATTCCACTGGTTGATTGTTCTCACCATTAGGAAATTTCTTCTTAATTCTGGATCACTTATCTCCTTGATTAGTTTCTATCCATTGTTTCTTGTCTTGTCTTCTGGTACTTTGGAGAATAGGTTAACTCCCTCATATTTGTAGGACCCCCTCAAATATTGGAACTGTCCTATCATATCCCCCCTAGTCATTCTTCTCATTAGATTTTAGACATACCCAATTGCCGCAACCATTTTTTGTATGTTTTAACCTCTAGCCCCCTAATCATCTTTGTTGCTCTTCTTCTCTATACTCTTCCCAAAGTCTTATCATCTTTTTTATGTTTATATTTATTAAAAATGTATAAATGTATAAATTTATGTTAGCAAAACCGGATGCAGTAATCCAAGTGTTAATGTTAACGCACATTATGTCCCACAATGTTAATGCCCACTGGAAGAGTGGAAGAAATGTTGCCTGCAGTCACTGAATAAAGAGTTCAATTGTTCTTTTTCTGTGGCAAAAGAAGAACAAGTGAACTCTTTATTCAGTGACTGCAGGCACCATTTCTCCCACTCTTCCAAAATCTCCCTCAGCTCTTCAGATAAGATTTTCAAGGTCATCGGAACTGCAGAGGAACGTAGAATGAATAAGCTCTGCCTCTTGCCTTCCTAACAGAATTCCCCTGTTTGATTTGAAACAGAAAGAAAGAACATTTACATCCTTGGGAATGTCATGCTTGATCTAGCAGATTCTTCACAGTTGCTACTGAATTAGTACTGAAGAGACCACACAAACTTCTAGATGAGAAAGTGAACTTCAGTTCCCGGCAGTCCCAGTAAATATGACCAATAGGAAAGCACTGGGATCTCTAGATCACCTACTTCTGGAAGACTGCATTCTTATTCTGAGTAAATTTTGATTGAACATTGGAATAGATGCTGTCCTCTCCACTGAATTCCAGATAGGCTTTTGTCCCAGTAGAGATCAAAATGTTTTGGATATGGTCTCAGCACAATAACTATAACAAAACTAAAGCTATATATATAATTTGATTTTGCCTGGATCCCTGCTAGGATGCTGAAATTCCTGCATCCCAACTTATGAGGCATAGAGTAAGTGATAGCATATTAGCACTAACCCTTGCTATATTTCTGTAGTGCTATCTTTAGAACATGACTGTACATTCTTGGAATATTGGAATATTTTGCAACCTGAAGAGCATAGAATCATTAAAACCCAACCATTATCTCTAAAAACAGAATATTGAAAGCTATCCTGGCTTCAGCATTTCTGCAGAGTAGTATGATTATATTTGTTTCTCCAGCTGAATTATATAAAGTGTAAGTGGGTACTTGTTCATCTATCTTAATATTGTAGAAATGCAGGCTTAAATATTTATATTCATGGTCTAGTTTGTGTTGTTATAAGTATCATGCTAATAAAAAGAATTGGAGAAATCAGAACAAATAAATTAACGAGACAGATGAGCAGCCCAAACAAAATGTATGATGATAGATAACTGAATATGAGCTTGTTTTCCTCTTCTGCTAGTAGTACTACCTAAATAGGTGCAGTGAATTATGAACAAAAAGCTCTAGAAAACTACATTATGATGAACGGCTTTCATATTTTTTAAAATAAGCAAACATTATTTTGATCAGCAATGATCTTTAATCTTCATTAATTGAACTCTGACTATATAACTCTCTGGAGATCAGAAAATGTAGCTCTATTAACTCAAGGCATAATTATAATCATTTTGAAATGGTATGCTGCATATTAACTGTACAGCAAGGGAAGAATACACATCGAAAGATGCCTTAAAAATAATAAAAAACCATATATAAAACAAGACACAAATCAACCCAAGAAACATGTTTCTAATAGTGATCATGTATGTACAGCAATTCCAGTGAATGTATCAATTTCAACTGCTGTACAAGTATATTCTACATGATCTGTGTGAAACTCCACCTAATCATGTCAATCCCTAACCAAATACATCTTGGGTGCGTTGGATTATTATTTGCAGAATTTTCCACCCAACATGGCCAATGGATGTGTGAAGCAAAGAATGCTCAGAATTATAATCCAGTGTGTTTGCAATGTCTATGGAGATTCTCAGCCATCCAGGTCATGGTTATCCCAATGATGCTTTTTCAAAAGGCAATAGGTTTCACATCCATTTGCACTATTCAGGTGATCTTAAAGGCACAGATAAACTTCCAAGTGACCTCAATGACTTTCAGAAAGATTGCTAATGACCGGATGACTATAAGGAAAATAAATCCATCCATTCTACTCCATTCAATCAGAACTGACGAGGCTTCTTGGATGAGAAGGGAAACATCTTCAAGGAAAAACAAGAAAGTCCAGTTGCCTTTTGAAAAAGCACCTGTGGGACAGTGCATTTGGAAGGGTCTAGATTAGGGAGAATGGTGCAAGAAACCGTTGAAGCTAAAACACATCTCTCTGTATATGTATGAATGCCTATTTTTGAGTTGATATCTCCAGTATGAATGAAAATGCTTGCCATAAAAATGTAAAAATGAATTGAATAAATGCTAAGTATGCCTCCTCTATTCTTCTCTGTAGACCTGACCTACAGATTCAGTTTCTTTGCTGTAAGAAAGTATGACAGAAGTGTTCATATAATAGGCTTATACTGTACATGTTCAAGATTCATGCACAGAATTATTATCTTAGCTTGTATCCCACATTTATCTGCTTGTTAGAGTATTCCACCCAACCATTTAATCTCACAAAGAGCCTTCTGTCTATATACAATAGGTGCAGTTCTTGTTGGCACATATGTATATATGTATAGGTGTGTGTGTGTGTGTGTGTGTGTGTGTGTGTGTATGTTTGTACAAGGTATAGGTATAGGTATAGGAAAAGGAAAAGGAAAAGGAAAAGACAATTCTAGGGGGCAGTGCTCATCTCCATTTCTTAAGGATCCAAGGTTGCCTACCCCTGGAGGGTCTCCTGCTTGAACAGGGGGCTGGACTAGAAGACCTCCAAGGTTGTCTGTCTGTTTGTCTGTCCGTCCGTCCCTCCCTCCCTCCCTCCCTCCCTCCCTCCCTCCATTCATCCATCCATCCATCCATCCATCCATCCATCCATCCATCCATCCATCTATCTATCTATCTATCTATCTATCTATCTATCTATCTATCTATCTATCTATCTATCTATCTATCTATCTATCTATCTATCTATCTATCTATCTATCTATTTTCTGGGTAGTTTAGTTCAATTAATTTTCTCAACTGGAATTTTTGCTGAATTTTACTCGAAGATTCGTTTTAAAAAAATCAAATGAGCAGAAAATTGCATCAAACTATTTTAAAATCAGCCAACATAGAATTTTAGGTAGAATGGGCTCACATCTAAAACTTACCTAGATACAAAAACATTTTGAAAGAAAAGACATTGCAAAACAAAAGCTTCCTTCTTATATGTTGTCCTAATACTTAAAGATGGTATGGAAAATCTAATAGATTCTATTTGACTTGAAATAGAAATCATCCGAGCAATTTTCAAAAAGGAACTAAATATGTTTATGTAAAGCGAGGTTTTGTGTTTTCTAATTTTACTTGCAAAATATCTCTGGGGAAAAAAGATGCCCATCTATCAGACTTTCTGCAGCACCTTTGGAATCAGCTAGAAAAATATGCTTGTTCACTGTAGTGAAAACATTTATGATGACAAAGAAGGATTTCATCATTTTGCATTTATTAGATTATTTGGGTTTTTACTTCCGATAAAATACTGCAGAAATGGATTGTGATACTTGATCATTTGTTTCTATATTAAACTTTGTGCTTCCCTCATTGCACATTATAGAATTAAGCAGATTAAAATGATCTCACAACTTGCAGAAAGATCCACTGATTAATGTTCATGTCCAGAAGAGCAGAGTCCATCATTAACATGTTACTGGTTTGGAATAAACACTCATTTTCATTTTGAAATGATAAAAAAGAGACATGCAAGTATTTTGTTGTTAGCCTTCTAATATATTTTCAGTAAGGCATCTAAGAAATTCATGTACTTGAATTGTACAGTCCTATCTTCATAGACTAGTCTTGCTTCTAATCAAGGAGAGAAGTAACCTAGAATTAAGGAGAAACTTCTTGACAGTGAGAACAATTAACCAGTGGAACATCTTGCCTTCAGACATTGTTGGTGCATCATCACTGGAGATCTAATATCAATCAGAATAGAGCTGGAAGGGACCTTGGAGGTCTTCTAGTCCAACCTCCTGCTCAAGCAGGAGACCCTATACAGGACAGCCATTTGACTGAAATGGTATAGGGTTTGCTGCTTGTGCAGGGGGTTGGACTAGATGATCTCCAAGGTCCCTTCCAACTCTGTTGTTCTATGTTCTATACTGTCTTATTCTAAAAAAAAAAAATCTTCATAGGTTTAAAGATCACAGTCAAACTTATGTAATACCTAATTATAAAACTTGCAAACATTTTTAAGTAAGTACATTCTGTGTATTTTTTTACTTGAATTACTCCAAATAATATAAGAAAAAACTCAAGGAAAATACATTTGAATTTCCATATGCTTTTGACTTATTACTCTACTTGTAGTTATCTACTTAAGTAGTAATATAATTTACAGTTATAGTTATCTACTTATGGTTATCATAGGTAGTTCAAGCAAGGATGTATAGTTTTGTTGAAATCTGTTTTCTGACAACATTTCTGATTTTACCTATAATTTTGTTTAGGTCTTCCTAACATACTCTATTTATGTGCTTCTTTTCTGAATAATTATTTTTGTCCTTGATCTCCCCATCTCACTCCACCCCACCCAAGGAATAGTGATGATGCTAGTGGGTTTTCCTTATTCCTGCCTAGCAATAGCAATAAATAGCACCCTTTGCACATAATGTGGTTGCTTGTAGGACCCTTCCTTGATTCCTCCACCTGACTTTGTTAAGTGTGCAATGTGAGAGAATTTGATGCGAGAAAATTAGAATATGAGGCAAGGAAACTTGGTATCCATACCTTTGACAGAGGCAGGGAAGGCTAGTTGGTGGCTCATTCAATTATTTGTGTGTGTACTGTATGGGTGCATGGCTGTATGCGTGAGTGGAAGAAAGGAATCAATGGAAAGTATAGTTCTATCTATATCATCTTTATCAATATCACCTTCCTTTCTACCTTCCTTTGTGGTGTTTGTTCCCAGTAAGATATACAGCTGTCTAAAGTCCCTTCACGGTCAACAATTTTCCCATCTGAACACTGGATTAGGTGCATCTCCGGTAATGCAATTCCTATCATTTAGCATTTGTTAAGCTATATGCATGTTAGGATGTACAGCAATGAAGAATTATATTCTAGGTATAAAGAAGAGATACCTGGACTAATCCCTTGAAATGAGACAAAAATCCATGTCATTTAAGCCAATCCAAAAATGTTAATCTTTAATCTCTTTTTGAAAAGCAATGCACAGTCAGAATCTGACTCTTTTCTTATGAATTTTGTCTTATTCCTTCTAGCATCGAGGAGGTTTTTATCATGATTAACTTAATTCCACCTTCCTGCCATTTCTTATTTGCAGTAAATAATGGTTATTTAGATATTTTATGGTAGTTTTTTAAAACATCAGAAAAATATTTTTGTCCCTTTTTCAATATCTCACCCTCAAACATGGCCACCTTTGTACATGTCTCTGCTCTTCACTCTGGCTTCAGCTGCCTTCACCATCTCATTATGTTGACCATTGTCCCTGCCTACATAAGAATTAATGCTCTAAAATAATCAAGGTTTTTCCTATTTAACAAGCAGGAATTTTAAGAGCAGATAAATAACTATGCAGAAAATAATTCAGAAGATCAATTTGAGAGTTCTCCCCACCTGCCCGCCCCATGTTCTCCAGATAAAACCAGTTTTAAACAAATCTGTATTTGGCACCATTTGGAGGGAGAATAGATTACCTTCTTTTAAATTTAAGATAAAATTGCCTAAGCTTCTTCGTTGTAACATAGAGCTCCAGTCAATTAATTGCCCCTTCAGAGTTGTATTCATTTTCTATTGATAGTGCACATAATTGGGTGTTCAGTAGAAAAAAAATGGATCAAAGTTATCATGACCTAATGACATTCCTTTCAAGAAATCACCATGACTAGGGCTATCTAAACATCACATATTTGGACATTGAAGATCAGGGATGGAAATCCTGGTGTAGGGGTTACCTTCTACATATTATCCCTCTTTCTGTCCACCTTGGAGCCATCTAAAATTATGCCATCTATAGCAATAGCAATAACACTGAGACCTATATGCCGCTTCACAGTGCTTTACAGCCCTCTCTAAGTGGTTTACAGAGACAGCATATTGTTCCCCAAGTCTGGGGCCTCATTTTACCAACATTGGAAGGATGGAAGGCTGAGTCAACCTGGAGCCTGGTCAAGATCAAACTGCTGGCAGTTGGCAAAATTAGCCTGCAATACTGCATTGTAATCACTTTGCCATCATGACACAAAACACATTTTCAGACTACATTTTAAAATAAGTGCACTCAGTTTCCAAAAGGCTTAACAAAGGGATCCTTGTTTTCTTTTTTGCTTACAGATGTTTAATTACTGGACTAGGTTTAACCATCATTTTACTTTTCCCAAAATGGAAAAGGCAGGACAAATACTCTGGTCTTTTCCATTCCAACTACATAATTGCCATGTATGCTGTAACCCATAGAGATTACAAAATAGATCAGTGATGGTGAATCTATGTGTGTCAAAGATGATACACCAGGACATTTGGGTGACACACCAGCATTCACCAACACCCAAGAACAATTATTCACAAATGACACCTTGTTCTCACATGATTTGCAGAGTCTGCAAAGGCCATGCAAGAATGGGGTGTATTCTCATTCAGCCTCTTTAAGTCATTGAGGGACATGTGCTCTCATACAGCCTCTGGGCTCTCTGAAAATTGTGTGGTCTTTTTGAGTAACAATTTGGCATTTTCCAAATTGTTGATATGCTGAGCCCAAAAGGTTTTCCATCACTTAATTAGATGAATGGTTGGTTGGATTGATGGATGGATGGACAAATGAGATGACAGACAGACAGACAGACAGACAGACAGACAGACAGACAGACAGACAGACAGACAGACAGACAGATAGATAGATAGATAGATAGATAGATAGATAGATAGATAGATAGATAGATAGATAGATAGATAGATAGATAGATAGAAAAAACTTACCTTGCTGAATTTTGGAATATTCCAAAATGAATTATAGAGTCTGGATGTCAGAAAGCTTAAGGTGGAAAATCTTTGAGAAATCAGTAATCAGCAGTCATAAATTTATCTAGCAGTCCTTCCAACATTTCTTTTTCCCCAAATAGATCATAACTTTCCTCATTCTTGGAAAATAACTGGGCATGATAGCTATCTTAGAAACAAAATCAGAGCGTAATTGGTGAAAACAAAACTAAAAGGAACTTGTGCTTCTGAGCTTCTGAATGATAATTAGGACCTTTTTTTGACATCATTAGTATGTTCTAAATACAACCCTTAGTAGCACATGGGGAAATGTGAGCTGTACCAGTAGGCAACACCACAGCTGTGTACATTTTTAGCCTAGCAATTCTAGCATTTGTTTCCTTTATGGCGTCTCAATTAGCTAGCAAATATTGGAGTTCATATTCCTTCCAACTGATATTTTGAAGTAGAGCTGCTTACATAGAGTTTCTCAACCTGCAGAAGCAAGCCATACATACGGACAATGAAGCTTCATTCCTGCCAGCTGCCCATTGATGTAGTGAATGGCAATTCCTTTCACCTCAGCCAACATTCATGCTTATCAAGCATAATAGGAAGAGTAGACCTACAATGAAGAGTGAACAATGCAGTTTTATGTCACATTAACTTTGTTTTCTCCTAGGCAGGAAAGCAATTCTTGCTTCCAGAAATTAATGTTGTTTCCAGAAAAGAAGAAAAGCAGTGTCCTCTTATTGTCTTAAAGTATTTAGCAGGAAGAATGTTGATATTGAGAGTCCCTTTTTATTGCAGCACAGTAGGAACTGTTGTCCCTTTTCTTCACATCTTACAGTATTAGAAAAATAAAATAGGCTTGAGGTCTTGTATGCTGTGGGTCTTCAGATATGCCTCTTCTTGCATATCATTGCTCTCCCAGTCCTGCCTTGAACATTGGTGGTATATTAGTCTTTTCTTAAAAACCTCCAGTGATCCAGTGATGAAGCACACATAACATTCTCAAGGCAAGTGATTTCACTGGTTTAACTGTCCTCACTGTTAGGAAGTTTCTCCTTACTTCCAGGTTGCTTCTCTCTTTAGTCAGTTTCTATTGCTAGACACCTTATGTGCTATACCCTGACAGAAAGATATGTTACAAGGTCAGCAAGTCAACAACTTTTTATTTTTAAAGTTTTACCCAAAAATGCCATTTGTCATAACATTAATACATATTTTCTCTCCATCCTATGGAATCGCTTCTTCTTTATAACTTGGTAGATTCCTAATCTCATTTTACTTTCCTGCCTTTACTTTTGTCAAGAGAATGACCTATGCAAGTTAGCAAAAAAATAATCAAGTTAGCATGTAAATCTCCATAATGAGTGTTGCTGCCCCGGGCAATGTTCACTCAAGATTCTAAGATCTAATTTGCTTAATCGTGATTTACTGAAAAAATTACAAATGTAAGGTTTGCATAAAATAGTAAGATGTAAACAAGCAAACCACATAATGCTTAGAATATTGTGCAAATCTATAGAATTCACAGAATAATGGGATAAATTCACTCGGTAGCCCCATTTGTCAGAAGGGGATGCCTAATAATTTAGGATTGCTTTTAAAAATGCAATAGTTTCAGTACATAGCCAGCAGGAAAAGTTTGTCAGGCAGGAATGAAGTGCCAATCCTATGCAAGTTAACCTGTCAGTATATAAACTGCATACTGCTCTTATTTTGTCATTTCATTTGCCTCCCGCTTTATTTCATCACTAACACTCCAAAGTAGGGAGAACATATTTAAGAGACAATGCCCAGGTAAAATAACAGTCTTTGAATTAATCTTTAAAGTATTTAAAAATATGTTTATATGTATTGACTTTGAAATCTTGTTTTCTTTTATGACTCAAGTTAGAGTAGGCAAATGAGCTTGTGTTAGTTTAGGAGTGAATGTTGTTTATTAAATTTACATGCCACTCATCTCATTGTCAAGCAACTCCAGGCAGCTTACAATCATCATAAGAACAGGGGTATAAAACATTAAGGCATAAACAATAGGTGAACAGAGATTAAACAAGTTGAAAAACTAGAATACTACGAGTGGAGGTGAGATCTTCTTCCTAGTCCACTACCTATCCCTAATGTGAAATACTTCCATTGGGATCTTAAATCAGCCAGCAGAGCCAGGTTTTAAGGCTCTTGTGGAAGGCCATGGTGGGGGCAGATCTCACTTTGAGGGGCATGATGTTCCAGACAATGGGAGACATGGCAGAAAGGATCCTTTTCCTGGACTCTGCCGGGCAGAATTCCTTGACCAATGGGGTCTGCAGCATATCCTTCTGCCAGAGCAAGTGAGGTGGGCCAATCCCATTGGGGAGAAATGTTAGAATGATATTAGGATGTTAGCATTACATTGGGATGCTTTGGTGATTAACTGTATATTAGTAAGTTAGCATTAGTACTATAGATTCTTAATGAAAGGGTCATTAATGTGCATATGCTAAGACAGAGGTGGAGACTGTGGTGGAAAGAATGATCTTCGGTGGGATGACGAATAAAAAGGAGACAGAAGCTCTGGAGCCTCTGGATGGGTTCTCCACCAAAGTGTGTCATGGAAGATTGGAAGAAGGATGAGCTTTGGTTGCAGGATCAAGTTGTGGTGAAAGAGAAGAGTCAGGCACCATGACCCTGGAGGAGTGAATTACTGTAAGTGGTGGGTGCGCAGTTCCATTATGAATATGTGTATCTGTGGCAGACAGAAGTGGAAGAGAAATGATGGTGTCATGTCAGTTCTCATCATGCCATCTCCTAGAAGCTATAGTGAAGGAGAGGAAGTCTCCTGAGAAGCTGTTTTGTGGCTATAAACAATTTAAAGTGGGGCCCAGTTTGTAATAATAGCATTTTGTGATGTCACATATGATTTATTTAGAGAAATAAATTTATTCCGCGTAGATGGGCTTTTATTGTATTTACTGCAGTAAACTGCAAGAAATGTCTATATTTATTAGGAGGTTTCGAGTGTGCTTGAGTGGGTGGGTGATGGAGTAGGCAGGGAATCTTCCTTTCTGATCCTTTGCTGCCCTTAATCTACAGATTCAACTAGTAAGTGCTCATCTGTTACATATAGTTTAACTAATTCACTTAGCTATAGCTACCTACTGTGGGCTCCAATAATGTGAATATCCACTCGATGGTAACAAAGATATAGAGAAAACTTTTAACTTTCTGCTGTCATTTAGTGATCATTCAGATTGTAGTACTCCAAAACTGGCACCAATATCCTAGGTTTGGGAAAGAAGAGCTATTTCTTAAGATATTTATTGGGATTCCTTTTCACTGAACTTCTAAAGGCTCAGATCGTGTCAGTCAAGTATTTTGGTGAGAAGAGAATGCTAGATACTTCTAATTTTCTGCAGTGGATCACTCTGGTCTGACTGAAAAAAAAAAAGATGAATATTTTACTTGGAACCAAAGACAGCCTTTCTTTCACTACGCAGGCCATAAATGTAAGGACTTTGTTTCACTTGGCTTAAATAGACTTCCATCAGAAAGTACAAGCTACATTAATGCTTGAAATCATTAGATATTTACTGGAAAATTGAGAAATGGTACCTATTGACATCATTCTGGTAAAATGCTCTAAAAAAAACAACAACAAAAAAAAACCCCAAGCCAGAATGATTTCATCGTAAAATAAAAAGTTAAGATCGTATTTTATGGGGATGACAATCTTGCTTAATGAGTGACCTGAGACATTAAATTAGTGTAACTGTTAAATCATTTGAAATATGGCTTTAATAAAAATAAATCAGAAACCCTTTATAAGTGGGATGTACACTCTCTTGACAGTGATCTGTTTACATTTGGTAACGCATCTAAGAAATGAATAAATCTGGGAACCACAGAAAGCTTCAGGGCAACCTTGTTCTGCAAGCATCTTCTGATCTCACCAAGTGAAAATTACATAGTATAGCTAACGTGATCTCAACATTTCTTTGTTTAAAGCAATGTCTTTTTTTAAAAAAAATCAACATAATCAGTGGATTACTTAACAAAAGAACATATACAGTATTTGTACAAAAATTAATCAGTTGATTAAATATTTTATTAATTGTTAATAGATGTCACAGAACAATGTCAGAGTACGTAGGTTTTTGAGATAAAGGAAATTTTTAATTTTAATATTATTTTTCTTATTTTAATGAGTATCTTATAACCAGAACCAGTAAATCTTATAGTGTTAGACTATGAAATAAAATATTTATTACTCCCTAATGGAAAAAAAAAATATCCTCAATGAATGCAAAGACACTGAAGGATAAAAAAAAATCCCCATACAGGTACATTTAAACTGGAAACCAGGACAGACACTGATGGACAGATTGATTTATTGACAAGTACAATATTGGAGACTAAAAATGGCAACCTGGAGTGGGGAGTGGGGTTTAAAGGCCTGATGATAGGTTAATGCAAATTACCATCTTCGTGTATTTGCATTCAATTTGATTGATGTTAATCCAGTGGTGGGATTCAGCAGGTTTGCACCAGTTCGGTTCGGCAGAACCGGTAGCTAATTTTTTTTTTTAGTTCGGAGAACTGTCTGGAGGAGGCCTCCCAGGCCTAGAATGCCCCCTCCCGGAAGTGTGTGGATGCCACTTCTGGAAGTCCGTTCTAGGCCTTGGACGCCAAGGCCTGCATCCACTTAGAGAACCAGTTGTTCAGGTATTTGAATCCCACCACTGGGTTAATCTTACTGATTGGGTTAATTCATATGCACATTTAAGTATATGATGAAAAGTGGTTAAAATGAGTTCACACTTTTCTATACAAAAGAGCTTTTTTTTTACTTAAAACAAAAAGCCTAAGAATTTGCAGCTAAATTATTGTTATCTGAAAAACCTTGGTTCCCCTTGGGCTGCTGTTAACAAATCTTTACAGCTATGTAGGACTAGCTTTTGATAAAGAAGTGATTACACCCTGTAGAGTTTAAAGAGAGTCTATAGAGGTATTAGAAATAAGTTCCAACTTTGCTGAGATTCCATGTAAAGACTTTTCAATTTCTGCTACACCCGGCCTGGGAAATAAAAGTCTTAAAAATTTATGGAAACTGTTCAGATTGCCATAAGTATAAAAGAAAGTACCTCTGGCTAGGAGAGACCTCTGTCAGCTACAGTTTTCATGGTGCCAAACTGTGTAAAGTGTACGGAAAACTTCATTTTAACTCCTGAGTTACACAGACACAGTAGCCCACTATTTTATTGGGAATGTGTGTCTCCAGATCACAGCCTAATTAGAGGAAGACCCCGCATTTAAGGATAAAATCAGTCAACTCTTTCTTTGCTATGGTGATCTTTCCAATGGTAATCCTCCATGCAGTCTGAAAAAATACACACAACACCTAACAAATAACCAACTCTGTGTGATGTGCGAAGCTCATTTGGAAAAATTAAATCAATCCTTCAAGCTGGCTGCAGGCCATGTTGGTCCACCCAGAGCTACACAGTATAACTTAGAAATAGGGCAATAGGAATACACAATTTGAGCCTCTTGATATTCAAAGGGGACATACTGTGCAGACAGCTCAAGACTGTGACCCTTCCTCCCTTTGTTTGTGTGCATGAATTTGTGAGAAAGATGGACTGTTTTACTAGTGACTTTGGGACCACTGGTTGTCTGTCTGGATGTCTCTGTGGCACTTTTCACATTTCCGATATTGATCTTCACTCTGGCAGACCCTTTACCATAGTAATCTATAGGAGAAAGCAGCGCTTGAATCAAGTCCTCAGCTTGGTATGTTGCAGTCAAAGTTACTATAGCAGTTGAAGTCTCTGAGTTCTGGCTATCACATCAGCATGTTAGGTTCTATCAGTAATATCAGATGAATCACAAAGATGTGCTTTATACCAGCTGTCCCCAACCTTTGTGGCTTGGCAGCCCAGTTGGAGGGGGGAGGAGAACTGGGCCACGTTAACAGTAGGCCAACACCCACGTGCACAGCTCGATTTGTGTTGAGTGAGCATGTGAGTTGGCGAGCATGTGGTATGAATGCCCACCGGCCTGCTGGTTGCTCAAGTTGAGCTGCACATGTGCTCCAGCCAGGCACTCACATGGCCCAATTCTGAATAGGCCATTACCCTGTAGTAAGACGAGGCCCAGGGGTCAGGGAGTCCTGCTTTATACCATACTACAATAATCTTGGAAATAATAACTATCTTGCAGTAAAGCATGACTAAAAGCAGTTTGGAAGATGGAAGTTTCAGCCAAAGTTAGGAACTTTCTCTCACTCCAAACAATATTTCCATGTGCATATTATAAACCAGCAAAAATAATAAGTTTTTGCAATGGTTGGAGCCCTGGCATTTGGCTTGAAGCAATTTGGGCTGGGGTTGTAGCATGTTTGATTCTAATTCAGCAACCACTTTCTCAATTGGGGTGTTGGTGTGCTCAGTTCAAAAGCAATCAAACCAACCTAGAAATAAGAAAAAACTTCCTGATAGCGAGAACCATTGATCACTGGAATGGGTTGCCTTCAGAAGTTGTGGGTGCTCCAACACTGAAGGCTTAAAAAGAGATTGGACAGTCATTTGTCTGAAATGGTATAGGATCTCCTGACTGAGCAGCGGGTTGGACTAGAAGATCTCTAAGGTCCCTTCCAACTCTGTTATCCTGTTTTACCAAGATTGATAATATGCTTAGCTAAGAAACAATTGTGGGGGCTTTTACTGATGGGAAGGTAGCAATGAATAATAATTTTGGAAGCAGTTCCAGAAAATAAACAGACAGAAGGATTTCTTCAACCCTGGGAAAAGGAGGTAGTATTAAAAAGGCTGCTTTGTCCATAACTCACTAGAATATAAGAGGAAGGGAAGGGAAGGGAAAAAAGGAAGGAAGGAAGGAAGGAAGGAAGGAAGGAAGGAAGGAAGGAAGGAAGGAAGGAAGGAAGGAAGGAAGGAAGGAAGGAAAATATCAGACCCGCACATTCTGTTAATACAGCCTATCTCAATAAAATTACTTCTGTTCTTCTAGTGGAGTCTATTTCCAAATCTAGACAACCTCAAAGGACTGATATTGGCATTGACAGGCAGAATTGCCATCTCAATCAGGGAAACTGATGAATAAAATGAGATTATACCTTTTTTTTGACAGAATAGAGCCTTTACTTAAAACAGAGAATTTACAAAGCCATAGCTAAATTATTTTAGCTTAACTGTTATCTGAAGAACTTGGGTTCCCAGTGCTAATGTTAACAGCTCCCAGATGCTTAGTATAATCCTTCACAGCTAGCTTTCGTTCTTGCAGTTAACACTTCCACTTATCTTGTTAGTGCTGAACTACCTCAGGCACAGCAGAGAATTTCAGGTGCGTGGTTATTTTTTGCTAAATTTGCAATGTGGCCTCATAAAAGTACACATAAAACCTGGGCCCCAACATTAAACCCTCAAATTTACTCTGCACTGTTTGCCCATGTGCGTTGTCCCTGTGGAATGTCTGTCTTTCTCTGGAACCCTCTTATATTTTATCTCAGTCTGCGAACTAGTTTAAAACTTGTTTTACAGGAGTTGTGGGAAATGAGTGAAGAAGAAAGAAATTTGGAAACAAAACAAAACAAAACACCATTTACAAATGCTTTCTTCCACTCAACCAAGCTGCTACTATTTAGAGGGTTTTTTTTAATCCAAAGCTGTGGAAGTCAATATTTTGACTTTATTAATTTTTACATTCATCTAGCTTTCCTGTAATAGTTTTTTTCTATTTATCAATGTTTAATTCAAATTAATTAATGCCTTGAAGGAAACACAAAATCCTCAGCACTGTGTGTATGTTACAATAAAGTGAAGTCAGAAAACCAATCATGTGAATAAATAAGATGCATAAACAAACAATTTAACATAAAAAAGTAGTGGTACTGGGTTTAAATTAATTAGTTAAAAGCTTGTAACTAATGCATGGCTTAAATTAATACTTTTCTTTCAAGCATTATTTTTTTAAATAAAATTCTCAAGTTCCCTCTTTAGAGCTAAGCAAGAAAAGGACACTTTAATAAACAACAAATAACAAATTAATCAGTTGCTAAACAGGAACTAAAATCAATCCTTGGTCATAGAAAGAAAGAAGACCCCCCCCTGCAAACATTCCCTAGAAGAGGTTTCCTAAATGATTTTTATATATGAAATATCACATTTGATATAGTGCAAAATGTGCAAAAAATATTCCTCTTTCTTCCTTCTAAAGAGGTCATTGATCAGTTTTAGATGCTACAAGAAATGTTATTTTTTTTCTTTAGGATCCTGTTGTGACCAGAAGAGAAAAAAGGGAAAAAAATAGAAAATAGAGGCTACCTAGAAGAAGAAAAAATAATGAATGCTAGAAAGAATCCTTCTTTTTCCTTTGGTGACATTTACCTCCAATGAATTATCACAGGAACAGCCTTCAATAAATTATCCTTGATAGAGTTGCCTATCCTTGGGAAGTAGGGAGATCAAAGTTGGCCCCATTTATGTTGGATACATTTTTCATTCATTTTGTCCCAATCCTAAGATTCAGGTGGTCAGATAGGCCTTTCAGTAGAAGAAACTGCACAAGTGTATCCATTAGGTAGATCCATAAACTGATTAACTTCATTCATTCATTATGCAATGGAAGCCATCATAATTTATTCTTTCATTTTCCAAAATGTTTCTGACTAACCAAAGCTAAATCCATCAATCTTTTTTTAAAAAAAAAAGTCAGTTTGGGAATTTAATTTGGAATGAATGACTAAATCTGAGATCCATAACTCCCATTTAGGGGAGTCAAGAAGAGAGCCATTTTTGACCCAGATAGATATTAGTTATCTTGAGTATTCACCAAAATCAGGCAGAATCATCCACCAACTAAACCTTTCCCTTCCCGTAAATTAATTGGAGGAAAGGGATAGATATTTTTTTTAAGACTCTCTAACAATTCTTCCTTATTCCTCTCAGATCCTTGTCACAATGCAGGTAATCCTTGAATTATGACCACAACTGAGCCCAAAATTTTTGTTGCTATGCAAGACAGTTGTTAAGTGAATTTTGCCCCATTTTATGGGGCACAGTTGTTCTTGCCACAGTTGTTGAGTTATTAACATGGTGTTTAAGTGAATCTGGTTTCCCCATTGACTTTGCTCGTCAGAAGGTCGCAAAAGATGATCACATGACCCTGGGGACACTGCAACTGTCATAAGTACATGTCAGTTGCCAAGAGTCCATTTTTTTATCACATGACCATGGGGATGCTGTAATGATCATAAATATGAAAGTCACTTTTTTCAGTGCTGTTGTAACTTCAAACAGTCATTAAATGAATGGTTGTAAGTCAAGGACTACTGTATTTCCAATACTTTACAGTTAATTCCAATGTTTACTTAGAAGTAAACACTATCATTATCAATGGGTTACATTAGTGGGTTCCCAAATTATAAAAGTGCATTTTTATGCAATTTAAGATACCCTTTTTAATTTCTTTCACAGTATTTTTAAATGATGCTATTTTACATAGGTAATTTCCCCCCAAAAAGCATATTAATGGAAACCCCCATTTCCATACAACATCTGAAAATTAACATCTATTGTCTTTTAATTATTGTCAAAAAGCTCCAACAGATTAATAAAGCAAAAACCAAGTTTTAGTTCTGGTAGTAGAGTAATGCTCAGATACATTTTCAATTTCAGACAGCTTTATTATATATACACTCTGTGTGTGTGTCTCTCTCTCTCTCTCTGTGTGTGTAAATATACTATACTATACTATACTATACTATACTATACTATACTATACTATACTATACTATACTATTACTATACTATACTATACTATACTATACTATACTATACTATACTATACTATACTATACTATACTATACTATACTATACTATACTATACTATACTATACTATACTATACTAACATTTGTTATATTACATTACACTACATAACATTATATTACATTACTAGCTGTACCCAGCCACGTGTTGCTGTGGCTCAGTCTGGTTAATGTTGCTGTAGCGTGTGTTGCTTTTATGTCCAACAGATGGCGCTGTTTTTCAAAAAAAGCATGTTTTTACCTGTCACAGGTGTGACATCTATATAATAGTAGGTATATAGAAACACGTGCGTATTCAAATGCAACACTGTGTCAAAATTTCAAAGCAATCGGTGAAGAACTTTCGGAGATTTAAGATTTTGAACAAACAAATATTTACATTTTTATTTATATATAGATTATTCTACTATGCTATGCTATGCTATGCTATGCTATGCTATGCTATGCTATACTATGCTATGCTATGCTATGCTATGCTATGCTATACAAGAGCTATCATACATTCGAGTCTGCAATCTTAATTCCAAAGCTATCATCAATACTGAAAAGACCATTATTTTGGAGTGCTACTTGCCTTTATAATTTCACTCTTTGAAATCCCAAAGATTTCCCAAAAACATTACTGAGTCATCATATCAGTTTTCAAGCTTTGAGACATCACAAGCTCTACAAATAAATTACATAAACAATTCTGTAAAAACAAACCATCCTATTGAGATGCATGGCTAGTCTTTTTTTTTATAGAAGCTGTTCATGTCCATTGAATTATTAAATGAATAAGTTGTCATTCTCTCTGTCCCAGAGGCCTCAGAGTTATCAACTCACCAAAAGTGGATCCATTAAAATATTGTAGTTATGTGACTTGCCTTGCAGCGTTGTAAATTATTCAAGAATTCACATTGTATTTTCTCACCTGCAACTTACATAATACATTCAAATTAATTTTCCACATTTCCATAGATCCATCTGGTAAGGACAATTACTTTTATTACCAGGTACAAGTGTTCAGTTTAAATGGGGAAAGGAAGGAAAAAGATAGTGAGGAGCATCCTACCCATCTCAAAAGAAGGGGAATTCTTCCCACTTAGTCCCTGGGGTCATATAAGTGATTTGCAGTGATCTGATCTGTCCATCCTAATATGTGAATTGTTACATCACCAGCATCTGCAATTTATTTAAGCCATTTTTCAACCTTGTATTGGGTTCAGTATAAAAACTTAAAAAAAATCCCTATGATTGGAGAACAAACTATATTAACAGGGCAATCATGACTGGCTGAAGAATTCTGGGAGCTGAAGTCTACAAGTCTTAAAATTGCCAAGTTTGGAAACCCCTGGTCTAAGACATTTCTTAGAAGCTTGTAAAATGCTTTGAAAGGCAAGACACCTCACTGTTACATCCACAATGATTTGCACAGGCCTAGGGAGTATTTAAAGTACCTTATTTAAGGTAAGACAATTTACATTAAAATTGCAACACAAAATTAGCTTTCAGTGTATGACAAGTAGAAAAGCAGACAGTGATCCAAATTTCTTTTTGTGATTGAAATTACATCAACTAACTTGGTAGTAGATACTTACTTCATCATCACAACCTACAGAATCTAAGTTTATATAAACCTAACCAACCATAGCCCATTGTGCAAATGCAGTTGCTTCATCTAGTTAAGCATGTTGTATGAACTCAGACCAAAATGTTTATGGTGGAATTCCATTGTTGTGTCTTTCAGGATTGTATATAGAGGGTGTTTTCTGTGCTAACTGAAGTAAAACATCTGGCTTTCCAGATGTTGCTGAACTACAACTCCAAGAAGTCTTAGTCTATGTAGCCAATACAGCCTTGCTTTATACTTTTATATAAGTCTCCATTCAGGCTGAAAGCAGTGACAGCAGATTTGAAAAGAACTTTGCACATTTTTAAAAAATAAATAAGCATTTTGTCTCATAAATGCAAAGTTAAATTTTGTCATGATTAATTTAATTATCCCTCCAAATGCTACATATTTCACAACATTTACTCTGAGTAAATGTGCTTAAAATTAGGCTGTAACTAATTCCCCATCTACAAAGCTGTTACATTTTTTAAACAATGCCTAGAGTCAACATTTTTTGTTCTTTTTGTGAATAGAAAGGGCAATCTAGATAATGAACAGGAGTGAGTGAGAATTCCTTGAAGTGGGGGAATTGTCTTATTATTAAGGCAGCCAGTGGAGGCCTGTCTTCCATTATTTCTAATATATTAGTGTGTGTGTGTATATATGTATATGTATATATGTGTGTGTAGTATGTATGTATGTATGTATGCATGTATGTATGTATGTATGTATGTATGTATTCCCTTCCAACCTGTAGCTTTTTTCAAGGAATTAGTACCTGATTATTTGTGTGGTGGATGGCTTTTACTGGAAGTAAAACAGATCTAATTGATCAATGGAAGGTAAGATCATCTTTTTTTTTCCCCTGCATTTTTTAAACTGAAATTTACTTACTTCCTATGAAAGGGGAGAGGAAAGGAAAGAGACAGGAACTAAAGAATTTCACAGAGGGTGAAGCTCCCCCTAACATTATTCCCAAAACCACAAACAATCAATAGATTAGGACTGGCTGCCCAGGATGAAATGTGAGATGAACCAACTAACTTTAAATATAGTTCTAAAACCATATAACTATCCCAAAAGATTTATGAATAGTCACAGAAATACACCAAGCATTCACGTTACTCCTTTGAGGACAAACTGTAGCCTAGTTGTATCCTTCATTTAAAAGATACTGTTAGCAACTACAAGTTCTACAGCTACCACTATATTCCACAAACTTATATTACCTCTCATTTGACAAATGAAGGGAACTGGTACTTGTAATATAAATACTTGTTCCCTGAAACTCATTATGCTGATTTCTAATCTATGTAGGCAGTTAAGCTGGAGAGGCAGAAATCAATGGTTCCCAGGTTAAAGAGAAACATATAAACATAAATTGTGCCTTTTAAGGCCATCCAGAGAATGACCAATCCATTGACAAGGAAGGAAGGAAGGAAGGAAGGAAGGAAGGAAGGAAGGAAGGAAGGAAGGAAGGAAGGAAGGAAGGAAGGAAGGAAGGGCTGGCTTACAGATCTGTTCACTCTTGGCTATATATAAGCATTATTTTCTGTCTACTGTATTAAGCAAATCCATTGATAGGTACACATTATGATTATTCCTCAATAAAGAGACAAATTTTCAGTAATCACATCTGCAAGCCTTCTACTTATAAAGCTATATCTTGACTTGGAAGTTGGTTCTGGAGAGCAAAGTTGTACAGTTACATTTGTTACGAAGACTGACAATTGACTTCCTATATCAAGCCCTGTTAATTTCCTTACATGGAGGAATTGACACTGTATTTGAAACTTTCTTCAGGTGAAATATCTTAAATATATATATTTCAAATATGAGTGAAAAGAACTTACCCCAAGAAATAAAAGGGCAATAGGAAAGGGGAAAAGAAAAAAGAAACCCTAAAAACATATTCATTTTGGCTGAATGTTTTTTCCAAAGAGAATCATTTTGAGGTTTAGAAACATTTGGCTAGCCCTTTGCTTATGCTGTGCTTGCCATTTTTACCTGCTTATGTGTTTCTTGGTCCCAGCCAGGGCAAGGCTACAAGTGCCAAAATAGCATGAACGTCTGTTGTCACGCTGTTTACCAGCCCAACTGGGAAGTTAAATGGCAGGTACTTGAGATATCATGTTGAAACATATGGTCTTTGTGACATCCAGGGGGCACAATTTGCCCTGACTTTTGAGAAAGAGCAGACTGCATGCCTTTCACAGAAATAGAATGACCCCAAGCTCCTGGCAAGACAACATTGACTGAATTTGGCCTTGTCTGTAGAACTGCAGGAGCTCGGAAGCAGAATTTTCATTGACCATGCTGTTTTCCATATGGTTCCCCGGGCAAACAGAATGCTTCTTCTGCTAGACACTGAAGGAAATGATAGTTTGTTAAATTGTGGAGCTCACAAAGAAGAGGGTAAAGACTTAAGAAAAGCCCTACAGGGGAAAAGGTGGCTATGGCTTCTTGGCAACCAATGACAACATGGCAAGGAAACAAATTCTGGCACAATCTAGAACCATTCTAGTGCATGGTATATGTCATATACCATGCACCAAACTGCCTAAGGGGGAAAAATATTCTTGGTTTTATTTGTCACTGGGACACAGTTTATTTTATTGCTAGAGAGAAAGGCAGCTTACTAAGGCATCCTAGACCAGTGGTTCTCAACCTGTGGGTCGGGACCCCATTTGGGGTCGATCGACCATTTCATGGGGGTCGCCAAGCAAGGCTGTCTGCCATTTTTTTTGTCCGCCATTTTTTTTGTCCGCCATTTTTTCCCCCTTTTCCGGCGAGTGCCTTATCTCCCTTGGGCTGGGCCAGCTGGTGGTCGGCCTGCTCTGTCTCTGCCACTTGCCAGCTACGCCTCGGCCGGCACACGGGGCGGAACCACGCATGCACGGCGCTCCCGGGCAGGGAAAGTCCTCGACTTACGACTGGTTGGGTAGTCCTCGACTTACGACCGGTTTAGTCCTCGACTTACGACCGGTTTAGTCCTCGACTTACGACCGGTTGGGATCGCGGCATTAAAAAGGTTGAGAACCACTGTCCTAGACCATACCACAGGATTTTGCTTCAATGAAGAAAGTGAAACTAAAGTCGAAGACAAAATACAGAAGGAAGACAACAGCAACACAGTATACAAAATCAATTGCAACAATTGTAACCAATTTTATGTGGGACAAACAGGAAGACAATTGAAAACAAGAGTTCATGAACATCAACTAGCAGTTAAATGGCACGACCAAAAATCTCTGATTCTAAACCACACTGATAATAAACAACACCAGTTCGATTGGGAAGGAACAAAAATCATTGGGCATGCCAACATCTGTCACACACGTGAATTTATTGAGGCCTGGTATTCTTCCAAGGCAGCAATTAACAAGCATATTGCTCTAGATCCAGCATATGAATATGTAAGAAACCAGACCATTCGAACTACTAACCAACAAGAGAACCAATCAGTTGCTGAGAATTTAAATATAGCTCCAAACGAACAACCAATCACATGACCAACTGATCATACCAGTACACAAGACATTTATAAGCTAAGGAAGATAGGACAAGAAAATCCTGCTGCTGATGTTACCTAGTCTGGTAATGAAACGTTCAGAAAATAAATTGAAATAAGCTTGGAGAGCAAACCACTGCCAAAATCTAAAACCCGAGCCACAAGTATTTTCTATTATTTCAAACTAAAGGATTGTATTCATTGGTGACAATAAATGAAATCTAGCAAACGTCTTCTTCCTGTTGACATTGCTTCCATCAACAGAACTCAAAGCTGCCAGTAATTTTCCTTCCTTCTCTGAAACTGCTATGAACCTTCACCTTCTGTTCCACATGGTTATGGGAGCAAGAACAGATCAGAAGGATACAGCAGAAAAAAGTTCCACCCAGTTGTGGGACATCCGATTTGATTTAGCAGATGAAATATAAAATTAGCTGTAATGAAATTTGGTCATGTGGCCTAGAGGCTTATTTAGTCACACCAGCTTTGGAGATTTTTGGGGAAGAAATAGTAAACTGAACTGACAACCACAACAGAGTGGTGAGTAAACCAGCCCTTTGAAATTCCTGGACAAAGAGATCGTCCACAAGTGTCCCAGGCTTGTGATTTCTAGAAGGCTTAGAGCTGTGGGAGATGAGAGAATACCATCCTTACTGAAACAGCAGTTGGCTTCTTTATGGACACAGGATTCACATATTTCATTTTGTAATCACTTTTGGAAATTGCTTATTAGCTGGTTTTCAGATGAGACTTTGAATGTTGGACACTACAGGGAACTAGAAGGAACTATAGATTGCAATTAAAGAGAAGGACACTTTAATTTAACTTACTAATACAGAATGGAGCAAAATTCTTTCACAATGGATGTATTGAAGGGTATTAAAGAACATTGGACCCAGTCATTAATTTTAAGAGAGTCTCTCATTATAGATGGACTGTATGCAAAAGATGTCATGGAAGAGGAACAAGATTTAAAATTGACAGCATACAAGAAAGATATAAAAAAGTGCTACATTGTATATATATATAAATGAACCCAGCTGTTTTAATAATTAAAGGGCATATTCAAAAAAGAAAAAGAAAGAAAGAAAACCCAAACCAAAAAAGTGACCTAGATAATTCTCCTATATTGGATTTACCAAAGCCACTTGTTAAAGTTTTGAAGAATTTTGTGAGTAGGGACAAAAAGAAAA
This sequence comes from Protobothrops mucrosquamatus, assembly GCF_001527695.2. NCBI lineage: Eukaryota > Metazoa > Chordata > Lepidosauria > Squamata > Viperidae > Protobothrops > Protobothrops mucrosquamatus. Next base: position 181,665 of record NW_015387146.1, read on the forward strand.
AAGAAAAAAAGAAAAAAAAGAAAAGTTCTAGGACATTATGTGAAGAGACTAAAGATTAAGATTGCTAAAAGTAAAAGGAAGGGATATAAGTGGATTTATTTATTCAAAGCTAAAATGGATATTCAATCTCTGATAATGCTTAATGGATTTTTGCTGATTAAGACTGAACAAGAAGACTTTAATGATTAGATGAAATATGGGAAGAAGAGATAATTTATTATATTTTAAGAGAAAATAGTGTTACTTAAATTGTTTATACTTTTCTTTTTCTATTCCATATACTTATTTTTTCTTCTACTTTTCTTTCCATTTTTTCTTTTCTACACTTTCCATTTTTATTTTTTACTTGCATTAGTTTTTATCTTTTTAATGGTGCCTTATAAAATTAATTAAAAAAACCAAATATTTTACCATATTGGACTGTTATGATTGAAAAGAAGCATCGTTTTGATTTCTTACAGACTCCAATCGAATTGGAGTGCTTTATGATCAAAGTACCAATCCAATGTCTGAAGTGGAAGTAAATCTTCAGAAAATCTTGTTGAAAGTAATGAAACTTTCTTTAGACAGCAGTATTCTGATTTTGTTTCATTCATTTTTTAGTCAAGGCTGAGTGCAGAAACTTTTCCAGGCATTGAAATGTAGCTGATGTAGTCATTTCAGATAACATCAGTTTTACAACATGACATAATCAGAGCTTGGGTTACACAAAACATTTTAAGAAACTAAATCAAACTACTGAAACCCTTCCATTGCAAGTGCACTGTGTGGGTCACTGAGATTCAAAAAAGATTAAGTCTCTATACTGTTTTAATTTAATCCACACTAGGAGCTTTTAGTACTTACAATAGTGTACTAATCAATACTTCCAAATGGCAGTTTAGTGCACTGGACACTAATGGGACTTTTGCTTTGACTGCCAACATGGTCATAACCTTGGCAATTGCTCTGTAATGAGGATTGCCATTTTTTTTTCTTGGACAAAATGTGCTGAATCCCAAGAAAGAAGATTTAGGAGCAGAGATTTGAGTGTTCCCCTCCAATTATACCTTAAAAGCTAGGGACCAAAAATTATTCAGAAAAAATGCTTTGGAGTGCATGAATGCAGGTTCTCTCCACCTTTAAAATAAAGTTGTCCTTTCTTTTTTTAGTTTTCAGCTCCGTGTATAAAATTTATCAAGCACATATTGCAGTTTCTCCAAAATTCTTAGTCAGCAGGACCATTCTGGGAGCTACCCTTTGAAAATGACCATCTGTGGTGGACATCAAGTCAGGAAAGCATGGATACCATTTGAGAAATAGCTTTAGGTAGATTCAAATTCTGCACTTTGTTTAATGACCAGCATAAAACCAAACAACTACAAAAACAAAAGCAGTTAGAGGACCTGGGTGTACAGAAAAAAAACCCAAAACAAATACTGTACAATACTGGATCTTTGTGAGTTCTTAAACAACATTTAGATATAGTAGAAGTGCAATAGAGTATAGTAAAACAGATCATTAAAATTATTAAGACTATTAAAATTCTGGATTAAAATGAGTAGTACTGATAATGATGTTGAATAAAAGGGAAAGCATTTTTTCAGTGTGTTTGCCCATACCCAAAACCCAGCTGACTGACTGAGTGAAAATTTTAATTGCTGCCACACAAAATTTAGCTACGTTAGGCGTGATGAACAGTTTCCTGACAGATGAGAGAAAATCCACAAGCAGGCTTCCATTTTGACCTCTGTGGCATGTTAACAGGAGGAAAAAAGAGAATTTGGATTGTGGAAGCCACCTATCATTTTTATTTTATTGTTATTTATTTGTATCCCACTTTATGTTTGTAAACAACTCAAGGCAACAAACATATCAAACAACTAAAGGCAACAAACATATTCCTCCTCCTATTTTCCCCACAACCACAACCCTGTGAGGTGGGGTGGGCTGAGAGAGAGTGACTGGCCCAAAGGCACCAGGCTAGAAAGCAGGAGACTGTGAGTTCGAGTCCTGCCTTAGGCATGAAAGCACTCATGGTCTCCTGCTTTCTAGCCTGGTGCCTTAACCACTTGACCAAACTGGCTCTCCATATATCTTTTCCATATATCTCATTATATGAGATAGTCCACCATCTAAGCCAAGAAGTAAATATTCAAAGAAACAAATAAATGGAAAATTATCCAGAAGGAGTAAATAGGTCAGATTAATGGAAACAGTGGCATTTGAGCCAGTAGGAGAAAATTTGTAGCCAAGCCCTCACCTTGAGTTTTTGTTGCTCTGCTTCTCCTCTGAATATCACATTTGAAGGATTTGCCTAAAAATGTACTTTCGAGAACTAGGGATTAACAAAGTTTTAAATGAATGCTCCACTTAGATCTGGGGTCTTCAAACTTGGCCCTTTTTTGACTTTTGGACTTCAACTCCCAGAATTCCTCAGCCAGCATGCTTTGCAAAGCAGCATGATCCCTTGGCATCTAAGTGTAAAGTGATGTTGTTGCAGCAATCCTGTGGAGCAAATAAATCTCCCCAGCCTGAAATCCCATGATTGGTAACGTTAGCTAACTTGAAGTCTCCTTGATCTGGCAAAAGTATTTCAGGAGCTGCTGTCTTATACATTGGCCTGAAGTAGGCCAAGGCTTAGCTAAATTGCTTCATTGAGTGCACTCAGGTGGCTTCTTTGCTGACTAACTAATATATCATCAAGACCCACCTCACTTTTTGAAGCAAGTCTTAGCTACTTCATATGTATCTAATGATATTCAAATTTTACATCCCTAGAAACAAATTGAGAGATAATCAGATTAATGTTCTCAAATCCTTGTTTCTTCTTACCTAGTATCATCTATGGCCATTTCTGCTCAAGCCAGCATTTACAGCTGAAAAAATCTTCATTAATCCTAGGTCTGCTTTCACCCTCTACTGATCAGATCTACCCATAAAACAGTTCTGAAGTATGCTACAGTCTTTAGACCTCAAGATCCTTAATCTTTAAAATAAACTTTAGAGAAAAAAAATTAGAAACTGCTTTGTTTATCTTTCAGATATGGATAGAAACCATGACATTTATACCAAGCAGTGTTCAGAGAAACAAATAGCAATATGGTATATGATAAATACATCTAAAATGGACCAGTATCTTTTGAATTTACTTCAAAGTGCTTATTAATGTATTTTATTATGCCATTTGTGTACATTAAATCTGTTAGGGATTCCAGCAGTTTACAATCATAATTACAGTTAGAAATCCACAGGGAAAAAAACCCTAAAACCCACAGTAGCCATATATGGATCACCAAGATAAATAAATGAAGACAACAACAAAGTTACAAACAAACATTCTCAGGCAGTGCTGTCAAATAATGTCTTGAATTTGTAAGACATGGGTGTCAAACTGGTGGCCCGCAGGCTGAATGCGCCACCTGCAGGCCATGCCTATCCCAGCTCTGCAAAGGCAAAAAACATTGTGATACATCATGATACGTCACGTGACATGATCGAGTTTGGCACCTGTGTTGTAAAAGATGACAGACTATTTCATAAGGTCAGACTAGCAACAAAAGAGCAACCTGGCCTCTTTTCACCTCATCTCACAGAAGTGGATATAACTAAGAGTTTTTTCCAAGATGAAAATCCTGGAGAAGTTGACTATAGTTGGAAAAGGATATTCTGCAAGTACCTTTGCACAACTTAGGTATAACCCAGAGATGCAAAGCTTGATATCAGGTGCTATTTTAGGTTATTGGGCCTTGCCATATACTTTCCAATTTCCATTAAAAAAAAATGGGATGTGAAATTCCAATAGCACTAGCAATAGCACTTAGACTTATATACCACTTCATAGTGCTTTACAGATCTCTCTGAGCAGTTTACAGAGTCAGCATGTTGCCCCCTAACAATCTGGATCCTCATTTTAGTGACGTCAAAAAGATGGAAGGCTGAGTCAACCTTGAGCCAGTCAGGATCGAACTCCTGGCAGTAGCAGTGAGTTAGCCTTCAATACTGCATTCTAAACACTGTGCCACGGCGGCTCATGGATTCCATTGTGAAGCTGTAATGGTATTATCTAAAGCAGAATAACTAATCTTAGCAACAGCTGAAACAGGGCAGAAAAGTTGTAGTGGCTCAATTAAATTAATTTCTAATCTGGGTATTTTTAACCATTCTTGTCCATTTCGCTCATCCACCCCACTAGCTATCTCCCAGTCTAGTGGGCCCAGATGTCTTGATAGTAGTCAGGGAGTCTCCAATCTTGGCATTTAAGACATGTGGACTTCAACTCCCAGAATTCTTCAGCCAGCCATGCTTGTCAAGGTTGGGGACCCCTGCTGC